>NC_065589.1:57005546-57309435 GCF_024542745.1 Macaca thibetana thibetana
CCATGAGATTATTCCTCTACCTGCCCTGCATGTCATCTGACTGACCCTTGACCAGAGCCATTTTGTAGAAGAAAATGGAACACTGGTAGTGAGCACTTTTTTTTTTTTTTTCTTTGCCCCTCACCTTCACTGTTAGTGTTATGGCTGTTCACTGTTGAAGTGTTATGGGCTGAATTGCATCTCCTCCCTCACCAATTTATATGTTGAAGTCCTAACCACCAGTAACTCAGAATGTGATTGTCTTTAGAGGCAGGGTCTTTAAAAAGGTAATTAAAGATAAATGAGATCACTGGGATGGGCCGTAATCTAATAATGACTGGTATTCCTACAGGAAGAGCAAATTAGGGTCAAACACCCACTGAGGGAGAAGTATGAAAGACAAAGGGAAAAGATGACCATCCACAAGCCAAGGAGGCACCGCTCAGAAGAAACAGTCCTGCCAACACATTAATCTCAGAAGTATAGCTTTCGTAACTGTGAAAAACCAAATTTCTGTTGTTTAAGCCACTCAGTCTGTGGTGCTTTGTTACGACAGACCAAGCAAATGAATACACGTGGTAAGTGAATAAAGGTTTGATTGTGACTTTTGGTTTAGCTCGCCCTAATTACCACCTCAACACCTGGTAGCTAAACTGCTTTTGTCTTAATCGTATAAATGGTATCTTTGGAAGAGCATTTTTTATGAAGTCATAATTTGTGTTTTTACTTTTATATTTCATGTTTTATTTAGCCTATGTAAAATTTTTTTGCAAGATCACAAATTTTTCCTGTCTTTTTCTTTTAGAAACTTTATAGTTTCTAGTTGCACATTTAGGAAAACTTTTCATTTGAAGTTAGATGTGTGCATGGTGTAAGATAGGGAGAATGCTATTTTTTTTTTTTTTTTTTTTTAAGAGAGGATGTCACTCTTGCTCAGACTGGAGTACAGTGGTGACATAAGGCTTACTGCAGCCTCGACCTCTGAGGTTGAGGTGATCCTTCCATCCCAGCCTCCCATGTAGCTGGGGCTACAGGTGGACACCCCCCATGCCCAGCTAATATTTGTACATTTTATAGAGACAGGGTTTCACCCTGTTGCCCAGGCTGGTCTTGAACTCCTGGGCTCAAGCGATCCACCGGCCTCAACCTCCCAAAGTGCTGGGATTACAGGCCCAGCCCTCAATCTTTATCCATACAAATTAAATTGAATAACTTTGGCACCTTTGTCAAAAATAAATTAACTTTACATGAGCAGGCCTATTTCTGTATGCTTCATTCTACTACATTGATCTACACATCTGCCTTTTTGCTAATAACAAATAGTTTTAATTTTTGTAGCTTTATTCTTGAAATCAGGCAGAATGATGCTTTCAACTTTTTCTTCTTATTTAGTATCATTTTCAGAATCAACTAATCAATTTGTGTAGGTGGAATTATATTTACCATATAGTTCAATTGAGATGGTTATCTTAACACATAGAGTGATTTAGTCCATGAATATTCTATATTACTCCATTTACTTAGGTCATCTTTATTTTCTCTCATTTATGATTTGTAGTTTTCATTGTAGAGATCTTATACATATTTTGTTAGGTTTCTTCCTATTTATTTATATATTGTGTTGAAACAGTAAATAAACTTTTAAATACTTTATTTTACAATAGTTTGACACTAGTCAATAAAAATACAACTTTTTTTTTGTATCTGTCATTCTACCCTTGGACTTTGACACATTCCTTTATACGTTCTAGTAGTTTTTTATTTGCTTGTTTGTTTTTATATTCCATAGAATTATTCTACTTAAATCATTATACCATCTATAGAAGGTTTACTTCTTCCTTTCCTGTTTCTATGTCTTTAATTTATTTTGCACTTTATTGTGAAAATTACAACCCCCACCCCAGGAAAAATGTGAACAGGAGTGGTAAAAGTAGGCATCATTTCCATTTTCCTGATTTCAGAAGGAAATGAGTCACGATTTCCCCACTAAAAAAATAAAGTCTGTAGGTGTTTCTTAGATTCATTTTATTAGGTTGAGGAAGAAGGTGTCTATTAATGCTAATTTGTTGAGTGTGTATTGTAAATGAGTGTTGCCCTTTTTCTCAAATTTTATGTATATATTTAAGTGAACAAAGATTTTTATCCTTTATTTCATTAATATTGTTAATTAAATCAATTAATATTTATTATTTCATTATAACAATATTATATTGTATAATAATATATTATTATATTATATTATTATTGTTATTATTATTGTATATTATTATATATATTCTTATATTATTATTATTGTATAATTGTTAATTAAATTGTATAATTGTTAATTAAATCTATTAATTTGTTAATTAAGTCAATTTTGAATATTAAGCTGATCTTGTATTCCAGAGATAAACTCTATATGGTCATGATATATTATCCTTTTAAGCAGTGGTGGTTTTTAATTTCGGTTTTCACGTGTTCACTACTAATACAGTCATCCCTCGGTATCCATAGAGAACTGGTTCCAGGACCCCTTCAAAATCCACGGATGCTTTAAATCATCTCTATATGGTACAATGTAAATGCTATGTAAGTAGTTGTTACTTACATAGTTTAGACCAGTGGTCCCCAACATTTTTGGCACCAGGAACTGGTTTCAGTTTCATGGAAGACAATTTTTCCATGGATGTGGGTGGGGGGTGGGGGTGGATGGTTTCTGGATGAAACTGTTCCACCTCAGATAATCAGATCATCAGGCATTATACTCTCACAGTTGTGACCTAACTGACATTTTGTAGGTTTTATAAAATCAAGAAGGAGCCTTTTAGGTTGCCTTTTAAGTTATTTTAACTTTAAATTAAGCTTAAGTTTTACTTTGTTACAATCATTTATTGTACCACTTGGCAATTTTGGAAACATTCTTTAGTTTGCTCTCAAGTCTCAAACCTCTGGGGATATAAAACTTGTGGTAAGTATGTATCTGCTAAGCATTTAGCAGCTCAGACAAGTTGACAAGAATGCTGACACACCCATAATGCAGAATTTCTCCAAATATAAGATAATAAACATGTTTAAATTAACATAAATCAATTTTAGTTCATATTATAAAAAGATATGGGATACAATATTGATGAGAACATATAAGTTAATTGGGAAGTCCTATGTAATCATCTTCTTCCTCTATTAATTCTATTTATAAGCTTTTCTTTTTTATTCTTTTCCTTCTCCTTTCATTAACTCACTTCCCAAACATGGTGTATTAGGGTAATAATAATGACTTAATTCTGACAGTTTTTCTGTGTACTTTACCCTTTTTCACAATCTAGCAAAACAGAAAGATTCCAATTGATTAGATATATAGTATTAAGCTATTAGTATTCTTCTGAAATTAGTGGTGTCACATCTCATGGAATACTATTTTCTGTCCTATGTATCTTACCTAGTTATTAAATATAGTGATATATATATATAACATTATATATATAATATACTATAAACTGTTGAGTGGCACACAAATATCAGCTGTAAGTATTTCAGTGAAATATGAACACAATACCACTCAGGCATTGTTATATGGAAATTTAAGATACATGCCTCAATTCATAAATAAATTATGCCTTGATTTTTAATATCCAAATATTAGTGAAAGAATGTGATTCCAGGTTTGTAGTTAACATATCACTGTGGAATAATTGTGTAGTTTCTCCAGTATCATTTTTTTGCATCAATAGTATGAACTTATTACGTTTCTTTCTCTATATCATTAAAGAATATTCCAGAATCTCTGCCTACATTGGGAAGTAGAAATTAATTGCCTGCAGTAGCAGAAATGGACTGCATTTTGTCACTCACCTGCTGTCAGTGACCTAAGTGAAATGAGATAGTTTCTTGGTAATGAATGCAAAAGCAAAGCTCTTAAATGTTTCCCACAGATATCTTAGTACACCCTTCTCAGTATAATATAGCTAATACGGTGGCAACTTAATTTCCCAGAGAGTATTCACTTAGCCATACCAGCTGCTAGGCTCTACCAATAGCTACAATTTTGATTTTAAATACTGATAGTAATTTTTGTAAAGAAGTAAATTGCTTTATTTATTACTGAGGTTGCTTGTCTCATTTATTGAAACATTTTATCACAGCTGGAGAATGCAGCTGCTTTTTTTTTCTTATATCACAATCAAAGAAATCATAGGAGAAATACATTAGAGAATAAATAGTTTATCAACTGTTTAAAATTGGCTGTCAGCAAGTTAGAAATCTATAATTTTCAAGAATTAAATATATAATTTAAATCAAGATATGCTGATAATGATTAATTATCCTAATTGTGTTATATTACTTTGAAACATTTGTTATTTTCGTTAAAGACAAACAAAATACTCATATTTCAAACTTTTAAAGAAAGTTGAAGATTGTCAATTTTGGAACTTTATTTGTAGTCATCTACAAAAGATGATCTGATGTAAAATTTATTTAAGCATACGTAATTGTATCAAGCCTGGCACATAGTAGTGACTGGAAACTTGAGAACATAAAATATGATGGTTGCTGTTTATATGATGAACCAGTCAGGAATATCAAAAAGTGATTTATCTAAACTTCACTTCTCAAGTCATTAAAAAACTAAACTCATACATGTTTATTTTGTTTTGTTTGTTTATTTATATACATCATTTCAGTTGTTTTCTAAGGTCTGGTATGTTTAGGTTTAGTGGGCTCCAGCTCAAAGGGAATTTATGCACACAAGAAAAGTATATAATACCTCTTCCCCTTCTATCCATGACAGAGTAATGGGTTAAATTTACCTTCCCTTTTTGATCTTATGCAAAAGTAAGATCAAAAGACAGAAAAAATATATGTGAAATAATTATCTTCAGACATTGAACAAAATGCAATTTAGGACGATGATTCTTTGAGAAGAGTAAAACAAAGGTAAGTCCTGTAAATTCTTTCGAATTATTACCTGAAATCAGTTTTCTCACTGCAGCGCAAGAAAGGGAATGCAAATAAAGCCTGACACATCACTGAGTTAAGGAAACAGAGCTTGGTGTTTAAGTAGCAGAGTGCTAGAGAGCTGGGATTGGGAGAGATTGAGAGAGAGAATTCTAAAGATCTGCAGAGAGATCCCCTTGACTCTTTGACCAGCTGGGTACTGATCTGTACAGTTCTATGTATGCATGAAAAGATACCATTGAACACTAAGGAAAGAACATTAGAAAGCAGTAAGTCAAACAATTCCTAGATTCCACACACAAAGAATAGTTTGGGACCAGTTCTCTTCCTGGTAGGGCAGCTGCAGCTGGCACTAGGATGCAACTGCTGTGGTCGAAGCCTGTGGCATTTCTCGTGGGCTTGAGCAATGCCTCTGCACAGTATCTGGACAACTTCCTATGTTAGTCTGGAGGCCCATGGGGATAGAAGGGGCTCTCCCATAGCTACAATTGTAAAGGTCTTTGGCCGGAGTGCGGAGCCTCAGGAATCTCTCATTTATTCAGCCCTTCCCTGTGTCAGGGAGCCTCTCCTAGCTCAATACTGGTTCCAACTCAGTGCGCTGCTTAGGTTCACTTTTCTCCGCTTCCCATGATTTCTGTTGCATCTTTGATGAATTCCAGTTTTCTCTCTTAGAAAATCAACTTGAAGTGTTAATATTTCCTTGTTCATTTGATTCCTCTCTGTGAGAGTGTACCCACGAGCTTCTTACAGTCAGCTATCTTGAACCAGAACAATTTTTTCTTATTCATTGGTTTCTCCTGTCTCTGAACTTTTTATGCATATCAATTTTAGATCAAAAGCTTAACACCAAATTACACATCTGTCTTAAATATCTCATTGGCTTTTAAAAAACAGCATTCTGAAAAGATATAATTAGACTATAATTATAATGTATAATTAATGTATAATTTTTGCCAATTATATATTTTCCTCAGAAACCTTGCTTTCTGCAAAAGCATGCACTAAAACTAACAGGTGTTTTAGAGGAAATAGATTTAGAAGCCTACTCAAAACCTAAGTAACTTTGTTACTAGAGCCCTTACAATAATAATTCTCCAGATCTGTCATTAAAATATATGATATCTTTATGTTTCTTTTTTGTATAATAATACTCTTCATATTCTTATATATTATAAACCTATGCTCATAATATTCATATTTTAATCATGCTATATTATTAAATGAATAAAAGGCTAACCATAGAAATATAATTATATATATACAATATATAACAATTTTAATGGTTTAGTTTTCAGTGAAACTGACATGCAACTGGATTATAATTTATTTAAACTCATATATTGGAAATTATATATTAATCGTTTTCTATTTAAAACTGTAACATGATACACATTCTTGTATATACATTCTTTATGTATTTGTCTTACTAAGTTTTAGAGGCATAATTTGTATAAACTTAAACCATGGACAAGATAAAATTTTATGAAGTCTGAGTGATAATATGACTGTGGAACCATTACCACAATTACAACAAACATCTCTATCATGCCAAACATTCCTTATACACCTTTGCAACCTATTTCTTTCTCTGCTCCTGGCTGCACATAAGCCTCTTGTCACTATGTATGTTTTAATTTTCTGGATTTTTATATAAGTGAAATCATGGAGTATGCACTACTTTTGTCTATTTCATTTCACACAAGAAAATAATTTAGAAATTCATCCATGTTGTTGCACTTATTAGTAGTAGTTCATTTCCTTTTTATTGTTGTATCATGTATCATCACATAGACATACCATCATTTTATTTTATTTTATTTTTTTAAATTTATTTATTATTATTATACTTTAAGTTGTAGGGTACATGTGCATAACGTGCAGGTTTGTTACATATGTATACTTGTGCCATGTTGGTGTGCTGCACCCATCAACTCGTCATTTACATCAGGTATAACTCCAAGTCAGGAAACAACAGGTGCTGGAGAGGATGTGGAGAAATAGGAACACTTTTACACTGTTGGTGGGATTGTAAACTAGTTCAACCATTATGGAAAACAGTATGGTGATTCCTCAAGGATCTAGAACTAGATGTACCATATGACCCAGCCATCCCATTACTGGGTATATACCCAAAGGATTATAAATTATGCTGCTATAAAGACACATGCACACGTATGTTTATTGCAGCACTATTCACAATAGCAAAGACTTGGAATCAACCCAAATGTCCATCAGTGACAGACTGGATTAAGAAAATGAGGCACATACCATCATTTTAAACCCATTTTCCTGCTAAACCTTTTATTATATGCTTGTTGGCCATTCATGAATCTTTTATTTGCAAAGTGTCTGTTAAGATATTTTGCCTACTTCTAAGAAAGCTTCTCTTACACTAGATGACAGAGAATTTCTCTAATATTTTTCCAGAAATTTTCTAGTTTTAGCTTTTACATTCAGATCTATGATCCATTTTGAGTAAAGTTTTATATGTTATGTAAGATAAGAGTTGGTATTCAGATTATTTTGGCCATATGGATATTTATATGAATAAATTTAAGAATAAATTTTGTGGTATCGATTTATTTGTTTTCTATATATGACTAGCTAACTATCTCAACTTGTCTGTGGACTTAATTAAATATCTGACTACTATTGAACTATGCTGTCACCAACATGCAAACTGCTCAGGGATTGAAAGCCTGTGATATTTGAACTATGAGCTATTGAACTATGAAGTGTATTGAACTATGTAGTGGCAAATGTAGCTCCAAATAAAGGACTTCCAAATTTTGAGATTTTTTCTTCCCATTACCACAGAATAATAATGTAGTGGCTGACTCCCGCTCCCCAAAACATTCTCTCCAAATTAACTCAGTTAGGCAGCCTTGTGTTTGTATTTTTTTACTTCATCTTTGCTCTAAACACTTCCAAAACGGTGTGAGAGTGGTGTTTCTTTTTCTCACTCACAACTCTATTCAAGTTAGCCACAATTGCCTTCTTTTCTAGATTTGGTATATAACCTCTTCCTGATAAATTATTCAGGAAATTTTCAAATCTTCCTTAACATCTTTTCCTAGTCTTTCATATTCAGTATTATAAAAAGCTTTCATAAATACTATTTTTAAAAGTTTCTACTACTAGTCATACAGATTTATATTTTCATTTATATTAATCTATTTTTGGCTTGATATGATAACTTAAAATTGTAACAGCTATCATATGCTAACAGTAACAGAATTTATCCTTTATTGATTTAGTGCTTACTTCATGTAATGCTTATGGACTAACTTGGATGAGAATATGTTGCTAACAGATCTCACATTTTATTAGACTCTAACTTGACACAGGGTTTTTAAATGTGTTGGCTTTGAATATTTATTATGAATTCATTAGAAGAGAGTTTTGAAGCATGATTTGCACCTATGAAATCTTGAAACTGAGGATAAATTATTAACATTGTCTTTTTGTTCTTACATAGAATTTTTAGTCTAAATATTAATAATCTTACTTTCAGTGAAATGCAATTAAATTTTAATTAGTTTATGTAAATGAGTTAACCATATTGATTATTGTGCTATAGTAAACATCAGCAATGCGCTTATCACCTAATATGCTGTATTAATAATTAAAGATGGACTTCCAGTTTATTCAAAACATAGCATATAAGCATAACCTTTAGCAGTTCACAAATCAGTTTAGAATGTGACAATTTGATGAAAGATACCTAGACTCTCCAATAAATTCATCAGAAAATGAAAGGTTTTTTTTGTTGTTGTTTATTTTGTCTTTGTGGTGTTTACTTCACTTGGAAAAAAGGTATTTATAAAATTCTGACTGTAAATCCAGAAACGTATAAAAAAAGCTCCTAAATTTTTCCCACTTTATGTGATTGTATAACCTATTGTTTGAGGCAGTATTACAACTAAGAAGCTAGAAAGCTGTGTAAGCTAGAAATACAAATGAAATTCCTGTTTCAGAATTTACCTACTCAAATGCATTTGATGTACTGAAAGACATGCAACTTGCAAGTATGCATTGTTATATAATTCTTTTAGTAAAATTGTTAAATTTACCATAATTTCAAGCATTTCTGTGGTTAACGATGTTTGAAAGTTTTGCCATTAAAACATATTATTTAACATTAAAAATCATACTATTTAACATTAAAAACCATATGAAAATAAATGATAAATAAGAAATGATGATTTCCATTCTATCAAAAATTTAATTTTATTTATTAATTTTAGAATCATAAATGCTTTAAAAAAGAAAAAAATAAGTGATACTCAGAGTTAACATAATTGTTCTGATTCTCCATAATTCATTTCAGA
The DNA here is from genome assembly GCF_024542745.1 of Macaca thibetana thibetana. Classification (NCBI taxonomy): domain Eukaryota; kingdom Metazoa; phylum Chordata; class Mammalia; order Primates; family Cercopithecidae; genus Macaca; species Macaca thibetana. The sequence continues at coordinate 57,014,795 of NC_065589.1, forward strand.
CTTCATGCAAATTTATAAATGTTTCTTTATATCTTAATATGTGGCCTCCAGATTCTTTTTAACAGTGTTGATATAATGGTCATTTATGTTCTGATTTTCATTAGTATTTAGCCATATTTTTATTATAAAAGATATAACATTTATATTTCATTTTCTGAGAATTTGTTATTGTAATTTCTACAGAACTGGTTTTATATTTTAAAATTATGTAGTTTGGTACATTAGATATGCTTTTAAGGTACTTTTCTATTATGCGTTGCTTACATTAGTCATATCACTTTTTACAAAGTATTGTGATTATCTGTTAATGTGTCTTTCTTGTGTATTATAGTGAGCCAAAGCTACAAGTATTCAACTTATTCTTGTATCACCTCACTGTGCACAGTGCCTGAGACATAGTAGAAGCTCAGTAAATATTTCACATAATCTCCTTCAGCACATTAAATAGCATTATAATGTAAGTCCAAAATCCTATGTGGGATTCCATTTAGCTTTTAACTTAGTTTTTGAGATCATAAGCATAGCACTTGTAGTTCTTAAGTACTGTAGTTAAAAAGTCATTACCACTCTCTTATCTCTCTCACATCTGATCCTTCTAGGTGCAAACGGTAGTATTCTTTAAGGAAGCCACTGTTCCCACTAGGAGTAACTTATTCCATCAACATAACCCTTTTCTAGTTTTTTGGAGGAAAAAAGAACACCACAAAGACAAAATAAACAACAACAAAAAAAACCTTTCATTTTCTGATGAATTTAAATCTTTTAGCTATGTATAAACTGACATAAAGGATTAACAAAATGTAACTGATATGACCTTTCCCTAAGTGTATTTATTTATCATTTCTTTTATCACCAAAACTCTTACAAGTCTCCAAATTTGAGGTTTCACTTCACATGAAAAGATCATAAGACTTTTCTGCAGTAGTTCCCTTAGCTACCATTAAGTGCTTTTGAATGTAAAATTGCATATCTGTTAATTCTCCTATTGATCTAAAAAGACTTGGGTGTCTTAGATGAACCCCCATGAACCCTCATTTTTTTTTCAATGTGACATTATGGGTTATTTTAATTCTCCAGAGGAGAAGTGAGACATGTGAGGTTGCATGGAAATTTAGGTCATGCTTTTATTTGATCAATTTTAAGATTACTTTGTATCAGGTTTTCCTAAATGGTTTATACACGTTAAATCATTTAACCAGTGTACCTCTTATATCCTCCCCAAATCACCTATCTGCTGTCACTTTCTTAAAATTTCAGTAAGAACTTTGGAAATGTCTCTTAGAAATTCCAAATGTGTTGATTTTATTTCACCAGAGTAAAGAAGATAGTTATCTTATGGATTATCATAAACAATCTCCCTCACAAAAATTGATTTCACTATAATTTTGAACTTTTGGAAGTGTAATTAGCATTCCTATAAGGGCAACAGCATAAAAACATGTAATTAAGAGAACAAGATTTTTAAAATAATACTGGAAAATTGATAATTTATGTAGAAAAACTTCATATGACCAATTTAAATTAGTTTGTTGCAAATAAAGTCTCAGATATTATTAAAATGATGAGAAGTTTGAAGAGATTAGTGACTTTGACACAAATACTTCCATGATATTTCAATGTAAACATTTGGAAACAATTTTTAAAAGATGACTTTGTCTTTGGCTAGCAGGTTGATACTGCCTCATAAAATGAGCTTGGAAGTGTTCGTGCTTCTACTAGTTTAAAAAGAGTTTAAGAAGGATTGTTGTTAATCATTATTTGAATGTTTTGTAGGATTCATCCATAAAGCCATAGGTCCTGAGCTTTTTTTGTTGTTGGGAGGTCGTTAATTAATAATTAAAATTCAATCGTTATTGTCTGTTTTGGCTTTCTAGTTCATCTTAATTCAGTTTTGGTAGGTTGTATGCTTCTGGGAATTTATTCATTTTTTTATAGGTTATCTAATTTGTTTGTATATGAGTGTTCCTAAGAGTTCCTTATGATTATTTTTTTTCTTTGGCATCTGTTGTAATGTTGCCTGTTTTGTCTCTGATTTTGTTTATTTGAATCCTCTCTCTGTTTTCTTAGTATAGGTAAGAATTTGTTGATTGTGTTTATTTTTTCAAAAACTCTTAGTTTTATAATGTTCTTCTAAAGCTTTTCTATTCTCTATTTGGTTTATTTCTACTCTGATCTTAATTATTTTATTCCTCTTGCTAACATTGGATTTAGTTTTTTTTTTTTTTTTTTCTAATTTCTTGAGGTATGAGAAATTACAAGAACTTTCCTGGAGGGAGGAGGCTAAGGAAAAAAAAAATACCTTTCTTCATTTTTAATGTAGGCATTTATGTCTATACACTTCCCTCCAAGTAATTAAGAGATACTTTTCCTACATTTCATTATTTCTGGGATATTGTGTTTGTTTTAATCTGTCTCAAGGTAATTTGAAATTCCTTTTTGACTTCTTCTTTGGACCTATTGATTGTTTTGCTTAGTTTCTATGTGTTTATGAATTTACCCAATTTCTTACTGTTGTTATCATTTTAGTTTTATTTCATTGTCATCAGCAAAGATGCTTGGAAATTACAGGCCAATATCGCTAATGAACATAGATGTAAAAATCCTCAATAAAATACTAGCAAACCAAATTCAGTAGGACATTGTTACATACTACAAACAAGTATTACATGCTACGAACTAGTGAAATTTATCCCTGATGTGTTAGGCTATTCTCACACTGCTAAGAAGAAATACCGGAGACTGGGTAATTTATAAAGAAAAGGGGTTTAACTGGCTGATGATTCTGTAGGTGCCTACATTACTTGGCTTCTGGGGAGGTGTCAGGGATCTTTGACTCATGGTAGAAGGTGAAGTGGGAGCCTGTACGTCACGGTGAAATAAGGAGCAAGTGAGAGAAGGAGACAATGTTGGGAGTTGGGGAAGTGCCACACACTTTTAAACAACTAGATATCATCTGAACATGGAGAAAGAGTTCACTTTCCAATATCTAGGATCTCCTTTTAAATTTGTGACTAGTCTCTAATCCATCTTGAATTAATTTTCGTATAAGGAGTAAGGAAAGGATCCAGTTTCAGCTTTCTACTTATGGCTAGCCAATTTTCCCAGGACCATTTATTAAATAGGGAATCCTTTCCCCATTTCTTGTTTCTCTCAGGTTTGTCAAAGATCAGATGGCTGTAGATGTCTGGTATTATTTCTGAGGACTCTGTTCTGTTCCATTGGTCTATATCTCTGTTTTGGTACCAGTACCATGCTGTTTTGGTTACTGTAGCCTTGTAGTATAGTTTGAAGTCAGGTAGCGTGATGCCTCCAGCTTTGTTCTTTTGACTTAGGATTGTCTTGGAGATGTGGGCTCTTTTTTGGTTCCATATGAACTTTAAAGCAGTTTTTTCCAATTCTGTGAAGAAACTCATTGGTAGCTTGATGGGGATGGCATTGAATCTATAAATAACCTTGGGCAGTATGGCCATTTTCACGATATAGACCTAATACCATAAAAACCCTAGAGGAAAACCTAGGTAGTACCATTCAGGACATAGGCATGGGCAAAGACTTCATGTCTAAAACACCAAAAGCAACGGCAGCAAAAGCCAAAATTGACAAATGGGATCTCATTAAACTAAAGAGCTTCTGCACAGCAAAAGAAACTACCATCAGAGTGAACAGGCAACCTACAGAATGGGAGAAAATTTTTGCAATCTACTTATCTGACACGTATGTTTATTGCGGCACTATTCACAATAGCAAAGACTTGGGACCAACCCAAATGTCCATCAGTGACAGACTGGATTAAGAAAATGTGGCACGTGTCTTTATAGCAGCATGATTTATAATCCTTTGGGTATATACCCAGTAATGGGATGGCTGGGTCATATGGTACATCTAGTTCTAGATCCTTGAGGAATCGCCATACTGTTTTCCATAATGGTTGAACTAGTTTACAATCCCACCAACAGTGTAAAAGTGCTCCTATTTCTCCACATCCTCTCCAGCACCTGTTGTTTCCTGACTTTTTAATGATCGCCATTCTAACTGGTGTGAGATGGTATCTCATTGTGGTTTTGATTTGCATTTCTCTGATGGCCAGTGATGATGAGCATTTTTTCATGTGTCTATTGGCTGTATGAATGTCTTCTTTTGAGAAATGTCTGTTCATATCCTTTGCCCACTTTTTGATGGGGTTGTTTGATTTTTTCTTGTAAATTTGTTTGAGTTCTTTGTAGGTTCTGGATCCAAAGACTTGGAATCAACCCAAATGTCCATCAGTGACAGACTGGATTAAGAAAATGTGGCACATATACACCATGGAATACTATGCAGCCATAAAAAAGGATGAGTTTGTGTCCTTTGTAGGGACATGGATGCGGCTGGAAACCATCATTCTTAGCAAACTATCACAAGAACAGAAAACCAAACAACGCATGTTCTCACTCATAGGTAGGAACTGAACAATGAGATCACTTGGACTCGGGAAGGGGAACATCACACACTGGGGCCTATCATGGGGAGGGGGAAGGGGGGAGGGATTGCATTGGGAGTTATACCTGATGTAAATGACGAGTTGATGGGTGCTGACGAGTTGATGGGTGCAGCACAGCAACATGGCACAAGTATACATATGTAACAAACCTGCACGTTATGCACATGTACTCTAGAACTCAAAGTATAATAATAAAATAAAATAAAAATAAATAAATAAAAAATAAAAAAAATAATAAAAAAAAAGATAATGTGGCACATATACACCATGGAATACTATGCAGCTATAAAAAAGGATGAGTTTGTGTCCTTTGTAGGGACATGGATGCAGCTGGAAACCATCATTCTTAGCAAACTATCGCAAGAACAGAAAACCAAACATTGCATGTTCTCACTCATAGGTGGGAACTGAACAATGAGATCACTTGGACTCGGGAAGGGGAACATCACACACTGGGGCCTATCATGGGGAGGGGGGAGGGGGGAGGGATTGCTTTGGGAGTTATACCTGATGTAAATGACGAGTTGATGGGTGCTGACGAGTTGATGGATGCAGCACAGCAACATGGCACAAGTATACATATGTAACAAACCTGCACGTTATGCACATGTATCCTAGAACTTAAAGTATAATAATAATAATAAATTAATTAAAAATAAATAAATAAATAAATAAATTTGTGACTAGTCCTTTCTGTGCACCAATTATGACTGCAAACTAATCCTAGCAGAGTTGTAGGTTCTCACCTTTATCTCCTACTAAGTTTGCTATTATTGATTTAAAAAAAAAAAAAATCACCGTGGGTTTCTGCATTTTGCCCCAAATAAAGTGTGCCCTTTTTGACAGCAAAGCTTCTGGTTGTGGTGGTTAGTCATAACCTGGGAAAACTGTCCTTCCACCTGACAAAGATCAAGAGAGAGAAGGAAGAAAGCAGCTTCACACAAAACAGATGTTATTCTTACCTGATGCTCTGGCAGTTATCATGAATAATCCCTTCTCACTTCCTTGTTTTCTCTTTGTCTATTTCCAGATCCTTGATAGGATTTGTTCTGATAATTTTGTTCAGTTTTATACTTGTTTGGGGGAAGAAGATTCATTAAACTCCTGCAAGCTCTAGTAAAGAATCTATCCACAGTCATTGTAAATTTACTTAGACAGTACTCTGGCACTCAGAGAGAAAACACTGGTCTCTTTGTCTTTCTTTAGGTGTTCTAATATTTCCCTTGACCTCTCATGGGCTCTCACTCTGCTCATAGGAAAATAAATTTCTTAATTCGCCACATTTTAGGTTCTTCTTGTTTAAATAGTCTCTTTAGTTATATGTTCACACAGTTAAAAAACTCATCAGAAGGCAAATCGTCTTTTGGAGACATTCCTATTGATTTAAATAAATATAAAGTCAATTGGGTGTCTTCCAAGATTATAGCTCCTAGATTGGTCTAGTTCTCACAATGGTGACCGCTGGGTTGTGTCTGGTAAATTTTAATAATTTTAGACACCCTAATGGTAACCACCAATGAAATACTTCACCCAAATCTTTGGGTTTGGTCACAAAGCTTAAAGTTGTCTTATAGTCGTAATAATGTTTATGTGTATATATTAATATTTGTGTAGGTGCATTTAAAAGAGTGCAGGTTTATCAAAATCCCTAGCATTGCTAATTTGTAATTATTATTTTTTTTTGGAAACTTTATGCTATATGATTTTTAAAATTTAAGAGTCTCATATATTAGATTTAAGAGTTTAGTAAATGTTAGGAAGCATATGTTGACTAGATTGAGACGTAGATGTATTTAATTCTTGAGAAAAACAGACTAATTTTTTCATGTAGTCTGAAACATTTTAAGGAATTAATAACATTGTTAAACCATGGTAAATGTTTAAGGCAGTTTTCCATTGTCCAAATGATAAGGTAATTGAGCATTAAACAAAGAATACAAGTAAAAGTAAGCACTTGTAACACAAATTAGTATATTTACAAGTGACCATACCAGATTGTAAATTATGTTTACAAGTTTGAGTGAACTTAGATTTATAAAATGAATGAGTTGAATACTAAAGACAAAACATAAGCTATAAATCAGGGAATTTGGGGGCCAGTAGTGCAAGCACAGTAGTATAGTTGACTCAACCAATACTTGTCTCCCAATTAAAGAATCCAACACGGCCGAACGCGGTGGCTCAAGCCTGTAATCCCAGCACTTTGGGAGGCCGAGACAGGTGGATCACGAGGTCAGGAGATCGAGACCATCCTGGCTAACACGGCGAAACCCCGTCTGTACTAAAAAATACAAAAAAAACTAGCCGGGCGAGGCGGCGGGCGTCTATAGTCCCAGCTACTGGGGAGGCTGAGGCAGGAGAATGGCGTGAACCCGGGAGGCGGAGCTTGCAATGAGCTGAGATCCGGCCACTGCACTTCAGCCTGGGCGACAGAGCGAGACTCCGTCTCAAAAATAAATAAATAAATAAATAAAATAAAAATAAAAAATAAAAATAAAGAATCCAACACATTCACAGAAATTTGATGCATAGAGAAATAGGTATCAAGAAAATAAGTACAAATCAGGTAAACAGCAATGGGGAGGAGATGAAAAGGTGAGGTATAAGTAGTGACCATAGTAGGGAGTCAGGGAATGGAGAAATGGGAAAGTAGTCAGCAGAGATTGAGGGACTGAACAATGGTTTCCTAAAGGTGTAATCAAGACCTCTGTCTTGTCATATGTATAACTTAACATCTTAGATTTATATTTTTAAATTACTTTAACTGAATGTAACTAGCAGATCAAATCAGATCCTCATGGATAAATGAAAATGAATTCACAATTCTGTGTATAAAGCAACGTGTTGGTTCAGTAATACGTCGTCTTCTTTTGGAAATAAATACAAGTCCAGTATTAGACAAAGTAGAATCTGGTATTATCTAGGGAAACAGCATAGAATTTACTTGTATTTCTATATAACAGCATCTCTGGCCATGTTGTAGGAAGAAACTGCACTTTGGAATTGGTCATGGAATCTGTGCTTTTCAAAAATAGAGTATGAGATAAACTTGTGCAAGAAATTGGCGTTTGGATAGCTGAGTTTGGGGCAAGGTAATAGGGGAAAGAAATAGGGTACATAATAGGGATGTGAAAATGTAGGGCTTATATAATAAAAGCAAAATAAGATAGAGTGAAAGAAGTCTAAAGTTTAAAGTCTAATTAATGTTAAAATATGAACAATATTACTGTGGAACATTAACTTTGAGGATTTAAAACTACAGAAAATATTCATTTGTCTGATATTCTGATTACTGGCACCTTTGCACTCCTAGTGTGCTATAATAATAAGTTTCATGACAAAGAGCTATAGAAACTAAGAGATCACATTTCTTCTAAACAGCCAATGAGGATTAAAATGTCAAAACAGTCAGTTTTACTGTATTCCCATTACCAGAACCCAGTGTAAGGAAGGCAGTCGATAATGTCTCACTACACATTCATTTATTCTCATCACTACTTTTCTCATTTACCTCTAAGAATTTTACATCCAATTATCTAGATTACTCAAGGAGATAGGTCTTTTGTTTTCTTTTCTTCTTAATTCATTCTAGGAGACCAGCATTACCCAGCCTAATAAGTAACTCTTTCCACTTATTGATGCTCTTCTCGATTCAATTGTGTTATGTCCTGCTCTTAATAAATACAACTGTCTTCAGTTTCCCAAGAAGTTGAGGATTAAAAAAAAATTTTTATTGTGGTAATACTTGCCATTTTAACCATTTTTAATTGTAAAATTGAGTAGCGTTATGTTCATAGTGTTGTGCAGAATCAACACTTCCAAAACTTTTTCATCATTCCAAACAGAAACTCCATCTATCAAGCAGTAACTTTCTGTTCTTACCCTCAAACCTAGCCTGTGGTAACCTCTCATCAACTTTCTGTCTACAAGTTTGCTATTTTAGATATCCCATTTAAATGAAATTATATATTTATCATTTACATCTGGCTTTTACTTAGCATAATGTTCTGAAGATTCATCTATGTTGTAGTATGTATTAGGGCTTCATTGCTTTTGATGGCTAAATAATATTCCATTGTATGTATATATGACTTTTTTTTTGTCCATTGATGATAGAATTTTGGGTTGTTTTCACCTTGTGGCTATTGCAAATAATACTCCAGTGAGAATTAATGTATAAATACTTGATTGAGTTTATATTTTCACTTCTTTTTGGTATATGCCTAGAAGTGGAATTGCTAGGTCATGTAATAATTCTGCATTTAGCAATGTATGTGTTCCAATCTCTCTACATGCTTGACAAAACTTACTTTCTGTTTTTATTTTTATTTTATTTCTTTATTTATTCCTACTAGTCATTCTAGTCTGTATGAAGTGGTAACTCATTGTGATTTTGATTTGAATTTCCCAATAGTGTTGAATATCATAGCATGTGCTTTTTCTCATTTGTATGTTTCCTCTGGAAAAATGTCTGTTCATCTCCTTTGCCCAGTTGTTTTTTTCCTTTTTGTTGTTGAGTTGTAGGAGTTTTTACAATATATTTTAGATTTTATACTTTTATCAGATGTATCATTTGAAAATATTTTCACCCATTCTGTAAATTGTCTTTTCAATCTTTTGATATTGTTCTTTGATATACCATTACTATACAGTTTTGATTACTGTAGCTTTGTAAAAAGGTTTGAGAGTGGGAAGTGTGATTCCTCTGACAATGCCCTTCTTTTTCAAGGTCTGGGTGTTTGTGACCCTGTATAGTTGCCTATGAATGTTAGCATTAGGTTTTTTATTTCTGCATAAAAAAACTGTTGGAATTTTGCTAGGAATTATGTTGAACCTGTAGATCACTTTGAGTAATATTGACATCTTAGCAATATTGAATCTTCCTACCCATGAACTAAGGAGGTCTTTCCATTTATTTAGCTCTTCTTTAATTTCTTTCAGCAATGCTGTATTCTTTGTAGTGCCTTTCATCTCTTTAAATTTATTCCCATGTATTTTATTTTGTTAGATGCTATTTTAAATGGAATTACTTTCTAGTATAGTTTGGATATTTGTCTCCTCCAAACCTCATATTGACATTTGATTTCCCATGTTGGATATAGTAGGGCCTGGTGGGAGGTGTTTGGGTTACGGAGGTGAATTCCTCATGAAGGCTTGATGCCTTCCCCACAGTAATGAGTTTATGTGAGATTTTGTTGTTTATACGAGGCTGGCATGTCTCATTCCCTTTTATGCTGTGGGCATGCCTGCTCTCCCTTTGCCTTCTACTATGAGTAAAAACTTCCTGAGAACTCACCAGAAGCTGAGTAGATGCTGGTGCCATGCCTGTACAGCCTGCAGAACCTTGAGTCAAATAAACCTCTCTTCTTTATAAATTACCCAGTATCTTTTATAACAATGCAAAATGGACTAATATACTTTCTTACATTAAAACATATTTATTTCAGGTCCATAGAAACATAATTTGCGTGTGTGTGTGTGTGTGTGTGTGTGTGTATCTTGCATAATAGACATTTGTTGAATTCATTTGTTAGCTCTTTTAGCCTTTTTGTGGATTCTTTTGGATTTGCTGTATACACAGAATTTTTCTTCTCATCTGTAAATAGACAGAGTTTGACTTCTTCCTCTCCAATTTTGATTCAGTTCATTTTTGTATATGTCTAATTGTTCTGGTTGATATTTGCAATATGTTGTTGAATAGCTGCGGTGAAACATTAAAACTTTCCAACAAAGAAAAGTCCAGGAAGACATGGCTTCACTGGTGAACTATATCAAACATTTAAGAAAAAATTAACACCAATTCATTTCAAAATCTTAAGAAAATAAAAGAGGAAAGAACACTTCTTAACTCATTTTAGGAAGCCAGCATTACCTAGGTATTAAAGCCAAATAAAAACATTACAATAAACCAAAATTAAACAGTGATATTTCCTGTGAATACAGATAGGAAGAAAACTAACAAAAATGCTATCAAACTAAATTTAACAGCATAATAAAAATATTTTAAACTATGACTTAGTGGGGTTTATCCCAGAAATGCAAGGGTTGTTCACATTAAGAAAACCAATCAGTTTAACACACCATGGTAGTGATTTAATAGCATTCCCTCAAAATAGTTAAAGTTTCAGTCCCCAGTAACTTAGAATGTGGCTTTATTTGGAAATAGAGTCCTTGTTGATGTAATTTCTAGTTAAGATGAAGTCACACTGGAATTGGTGGGTCCCTAAAACAATATAACTGGTGTTCTTATTAAAAAGGAATGTCATGTGAAGAGAATAACACACACCCAAGGAAAACACCATGTGAATAGTTGTGCCAAGACAAGCAGCTACCATAAGCTTGGAGAGAAGCCTGGAACATATACTTTCCTAGTGCCTCCAGAGTGAGCACGATCATACCAGCGCTTTGATCTCAGCATTCTTGTCTCTAGAACTGGGATATAAGAGATTTATATTATTTCACCCATTTAATTTGTGGTACTTTGTTATAATAGCCCTAGGAAACTAATACACACCACATTAATACAATTAAGAAGAAAAACAACATGGTCATCTCAATTGAGGCAGAAAAGGCATTTGACAAGAACTACTACTCTTTCATGACAGGGACCATTAGGAGACTAGAAAAATAAAGAAACTTCATCACTATAATAAAGGAGATTTATAAAAATTCCAAAAAATTCCAGCATCATATTCTATAGTGATAAAGTTTTCTCAACATTTCATCAGTCTAGTTAAAGGTTTGTCAATTGTGTTGATCCTTTCAAAAACACAATTTTCTACTTCATTGATTTTATTATTTGTCTATTCTCTACTTTGTTTATCTATACTTTAATCCTATTATTTCATTCTTTTGAATAGCTTTGAATTTATTTTGCTCTTCTTTTTCTACCTCAACATGTAAAGTTAAGGTTATTCATTTTATATATATTATTAATTAATGTAGACGTTTACTGCTATAAATTTCCTAGTGAGCACTGCCTTTGCTGCATTCCACAATCTTTGTTATGTTTTGTTACTATTTATTATAATTTTGCTAAAAAATTATATGAATTTTCTGACTCCCATTGTGATTTCTTCTTTGACTCTGTTGATTAATAGTGTGTTGTTTAACTTCCAAATATTTGTTAAATTTTTCAGTTTACCTATAATTATTGATAACTAACATCATTCCATTTTGTTTAGAAATGCTACTTTGTAAAATTCTACTTTTTAAAATTTATTGAGGTGTGTTTATGACCTAACGTATGGTCTATTCTGAAGAATGTTCTAGGTATACTTGCATATTCTGCTGTTGTTGAGTGAAATGTTCTGTATATCTACTAGGTCTAATTGGTTTATAGTTTTGTTCAAGATCCTGTAATTACTTATTGGTCAGTCTAGATGTTTTATTCATTATTAAAAGTAGTATACTGAACTTATTTAAGAACTATTTATCCACTGAATTCTGACCCTTTCATCAATATATAATGTCATTCTTTCATCTTGGAACAGTAGGTGACCAAAAATCTATTTTGTGTGATATTAATATAGCCACCCAAAGATTTTTTTGGGGTTAATATTTTCACAGAATGTGTTATTCCATTCTTTTGTGAAAAATTTGCTTATTTGGATCCAAAGTAAGGCAGCATATAGTTGGATCATGTTTTTTTTTGTATGTGTCTTTTGTTATTCTGCTAATTTCTGTCTTTTGATTGAAGACTTTCATATATTTACATCTGAAGTAATTGCTAATAAGGAAGAACTTTTACCATTTTACTATTTGTTTTCTGTATGTCTGATAGCTTCCCCCCTAATTTTTCCCATCACTGCTTGATATAATGTGGATGTTGTCATCTCCAAATCTCGTTGAAATGTAATTCCCAGTGTTGCAATTGGGGCCTCATGGGAAGTGTTTGGGTCATGGGGGTGGATCTGTCATGAATGGCTTAGTCTTATCCCTTTGGTGATCAATGAATTATCATTCTGGCAGTTACACGAGATCTAGTTATTCAAAAGAGTGTAGTATATTCCTTTTCTCTCTCTGTCTCTCTCGCTCGCTCCTGCTCTTGCTATGTGATATGCTGGCTCCCCTTTGCCTTTAGCCATGATTGTCAGCTTCCTGAGCCCTCACAAGGAGCTGAGCAGATGTTGGTGCTATACTTGTATAGCCTGCAGGAATGTATGACAAATTAAACCCTGAATCTCAGGCATCTTTTTATAGCAACTCAAAAATGGCCTAACACACTGGTGATATTGTCTGAATATCTGTGTCCTCCCAAAATTCAGGGTGAAACTTAATCCCCATTTTGGTAGCATAAAGAACTGGGGCCTTTGGGAGAAAATTAAGTCATAAATGCTTTGCTCTCATAAATGAGTCTAGCGCCCTTATAAAAGGGGCTTGAGAGAGCCTTCTGACCTTTTAACCATGTGAGGACACTAACAAGGCACCATCTATGAAGCCCTCACCAGGCACTAAATCTTCTGGCACCTTTATCTTGGACTTCCAAGACTGCAGAACTATGAGCAATAAATTCTGTTTTTCATAAATTTTCTAGTCTAAGGTATTTTTTTACAGTAGCTAACACCTGAGACAAAAGTGGGTACCAAGAAGCAGGGTACTGCTGTAATAAATACCTAAACATATTCCAGCAGCCATAGAGCTGGATAATAAATAATTCTGGAAGAGTTATGTGGTACATTTGCAAAAATCAAAGTATTAAGGTTGATTCTGGTGAGGGTCCAGGAGAAGAGAGTTGTGGAGAATGTCAGACTCTTCTTAGAGACTACCTGAAAGGTCATGAAGAAAATTTGATAGGAATATGGACAATGAAGGAAATGAGGTCTTGTATGGCAATGGGAAACATGTCATTGGAAACTAAAAGGACATCCTTGTTTTAACGTGGCAAAAACTTGACTAAATGTGTTTATGCCCTGGTGTTTTATGGAAAGCAGAACTTGTGAGTGATGAAATAGGATATTTGGTGAAAGATCCATCTAAACATAGTGTTGAGGGTATAGCATGACTTTTATTGACTTCTACAGGGTGTGACTGAACAAACATTTGATAACATTAGTATAAACAGAAGGAAGCCGGTAGTTATTTATCAAGACAGTAAAAAAATGATCCTGGAGGCATTTTGCAGATAATTGATGCTGCCCCTCCCATCACAGGCTCAGAGTGCCAAGGCCTAGGGGCAAAACAATGACAAAAGGGGAGTCTTGGGTACTCCTGGTTCTTTACCTAAGTCTCTGCTCCCCACATTCTGGTAGAGTGCTCCTTAGTTGTCCCAGATGTGGCTCAGGTAGACCAAGGTGCAGTGCAGGCCACAGCGGCTTTCCCTTTGGAAGGTACATTGTGGTAATCCTTGCTGGCGTCAGTGTAATGCTTATTCTGGAGATACACAGAGTCGAAGAGTTTTAGGGGTATGGCTACCTCCACCTAAATTTTAAAGGATGCCGGAGAGAGCAAAGTTTATGAATGAAGATTGTGCTGTTATAAAAGACATTTCATGGATTGCCTTGCTCGTTTTGCCATCTGAGGGCACAGCATATGGCCCTTCTGCCATGTGAAGATGCAAGAAGAAAATATCACTTTGAGGCAGAGAGCAAGCCCTCACCAGACACCTAATCTGCTGGTGCCTTGATCACAGACTTTCCACTTTCCAGAACTATGGAAAAATCTTTTGTTTATAGATTACCCCATCTAAAATATTTTTGTTATAGCAGCCCAAATGAACTAAGAACACTATCTTCTTCTGTGTTTAGTTGATTTTTTTGTAGTTTGATTCCTTTCTCATTTTCTTTCATATGTTTATTTTGAATATTGTCTTAATGTATACTATGGAGATTACATTTAATATTGTAATTTATAACATACAATTTAATTGCTTTCAATTTAACTTTAGTAGATGAGCAATCTCTGCTCCTATACAGCTTCATCTTCCCCGTTTTCCTGTATATTGTCACAAGTGGCTTTTGGATATATTGTGTGGACAACACCATATATTTATAATTGTTTTCACAAGTTTGCCTTTTAAGTTCTGAAGAAAATGAAAAACGTAATTACAAATCAAATATATAATACTATTGTCTTTTATATTTACTTATGTATTTGCCTTTGCCAGAATTTTATTTATTCATGTGGTTTTGACTTACTGTTTAGTGACTTTCATTTTAACTTGCAGGACTCCCTTTATCATTTCTTACAGAAGTCTAGTGCTAACAAGTTGCCTCAACTTTTAAGGAGTTTTTTTTTTTGTTTGTTTGTTTTTTTTTTTTTTTTTTTTTTTTTTAACGAGACGGAGTCTCGCTCTGTCGCCCAGGCTGGAGTGTAGTGGCACTATCTGGGCTCACTGCAAGCTCCGCCTCCTGAGCCTCCTGAGTAGCTGGGACTACAGGCTCCCGCCACCACGTTTGGCTAATTTTTTGTATTTTTAGTTGAGACGAGGTTTCACTGTGTTAGCCAGGATGGTCTCGATCTCCTGACCTCGTAATCCACCCACCTCGGCCTCCCAAAGTGCTGGGATTACAGGCATGAGCCACCACGCCCAGCCAAGAATATCTTATAAGAAATTATGGAGGCATATAATTCTTAGTTGACAATTTTTAATAACTTTAAATATTATTGAGAATCTTTGTACATGAACATTGAGGAGTCTCTTCTGACACTGCTTTTATGATTCTCTTTTTTCCAAATTTATAAAATTGTAGTAAAATACACATAAAATGTACAATTGGAATCATATTAAAATTTTATATGTCAGTGGTATTAAATACATTCATAATATTGTGCAGCTGTCACCACTATAGTTTTTGAATAAATTTGTCCCCTCAGATTCATGTTAAAATTTTATCCCTAGTGTGGTAGTGTTAGGAAGTGAGGCCAAGTAAAAGGTCATGGGAGTGGATCTTTCATAAATGACTTGTTACTGTTTTCATGTGCATTCTTTTTTTTGTTTTGAGATGGAGTCTCGCTCTGTCACCCAGGCTGGAGTGGAGTGGTGCAATCTCGGCTCACTGCAACCTCTGCCTCCCAGGTTCAAGTAATTCTCTTGCTTCAGCCTCCTGAGTAGTTGGGATTATAGGTGCATGCCACCATGCCCTGCTGATTTTGTTTTATTTTGTATTTTTAGTAGAGATTTCGCCATGTCGGCCAGGCTGGTCTCAAGTGATCTATCTGCCTCGACCTGGGATTATAGTGCTGGGATTACAGGCACAAACCACTGCACCTGGCTGGTAGTGCATTCTTACTCTGGCAAGACTAGATTCATTCTTGTAAAAATGGAGTAATTTCCTTGAGAGCAGGTTGTTATAAAGCCAGGACACTTTTTGTGTTTTGCTTCTTTGCATGTGTCCACTTCCCTTTTGATCTTGTCTGCCATGTTATGAGATGGCACAAAAGCTCTTACCGGAAGCCAGGGCCATGTCTTTGAACTTCCCATCCTGCAGAACTGTGAGATAGATAGTTCTGTTTTCTTTGTAAATTATCCAGTTTTAAGGCATTCTATTATAGCAACACAGAATTGGCTAAAGCATAAAATTGGTGCCAAGGAGTGGGTATTGCTATACAAATAACATGAAAATGTGGAAATGTCTTAGGAACTGGGTAATGGGTAGAGGTTAGAAAAGTTTGGAGGATCAGGCCAGATAAAAAAAGACTATTGTTATGAATAAAGCATTAAGGGTGATGCTGGAGAGGGCTCAGAAGAAGGCAAATTTTGACCAGATGAGAAGTAGTTTTTCATAAACTGAGCAAAGGTTATCCTTGTTATACCATTGTAAAAAACATGGTTGCATTGTGTTCATGACCTAGGGATTCATAAAAAACCAAACTAGAATACCTGGTGGAAGAAATTTCTAAATATCAAAGTATTCAATAAGCAATATGGTTACGACTTTTAACAGCTTATGATCAGTTACAGCAGTAAAGGAATGACCTAAAGGCAGAATTTATAATTAAAAGGGAAGTAGAAAATAAAGATTTGGGAAATTCAGTCTGACCATGTGGTAAAGAATAAGAGCATTTGCAGGGGAGAAATCAAAGGATACAACTGAGTAATCACTTTCTTAAGAGATTAGCATGAATAAAAGGGAGCAAGATGTTAATAGTCAAAGCAATGGATAAGAGGCAGTTAAGGCATTTCAAAAGCCTTTGAGATTACCCTCCCCATTACAGTGGTATGGGAAGATAAAATGACTTTGGGCGACAGGCCCATGGTTCCACTACCCTATGTTGCCTAAAACACTGCTCCTTGCATCCTGGTCGTACTAACTGAAGCAGCTGTGGCTCAAATGGCCCCAAGTACAGCTCAAATCACTGCTCTGAAGGCCCAAATGGTAAGCCTTGGAGATTTCCACATGGTGCTGTCTGCAGACCTGCAACATGAGGGTATTTTGTATGTGAGAAGAATATGAGTGGTGGGCAGCCAGGAGTAAAATGCTATGGTTCAAATGTGGTTTGTTGTCATCACAATTTTTGTTAAAATTTGATATCCAATGTGATAGTGTTGGGAGGTAGGGATGCTTGGGAGGTATTTTTGTCATGGGGGAAGATCCCTCATAAATGGCTTGGTGCTATTCCTACGGTAGTATGTTCACATTCCAGTGAGGCTGGACTAGTTTTTCCAATAATGGATTGGTTCCTGTGAGAATGGATTGTAATAAAGCCAGGATGCCCCTTGCATTTTATTTCTTTGCATGTGTCCACTTCCCAGGTGATCTTCTTTCTCATGTTATAATGCAGCAGAAAGACTCTTGCCAAAAGCCAGGACTATTCCCTTAAACTTCCCAACATGAAGAACCATGAGTGAAATAACCTTTTCTTTATAAATTTCCCAGCTTCAGGTTTTCTGTTATAGCAACACTAAATGGACTAAGACAACCACCATCCATCTCCTTAACACTTTTCATCTTGTAAAACTACAACTTAACCCATTAAACAATATCTTTTCATTCTAAGCCCTCCAGCCCTTGGCAACCACCATTCTACTTTCTGTCTCTATAATTTTAACTAAGACTCTAAGTGTCTCATTTATGTGAATTCATACAGTTTTTGTGTTTATGTGACTGGCTTACTTCACTTTGCATAATGCGCTCAAGCTTCATCCATGTTGTTGCCTGTGTTGCAACTTTCAATCTATTTGTGCCTTTGATGCTAAAGGGAGTCTCTTGTAGACAGTATAAAATTGAATCATGTTTGCTTAAATCTAGTCTGTCAATCTTTGTCTTTTAATTTGAAACAGTTTGATACATTTACACTTAAAGTAGTGACTCGTAAGGAAAGACATACTTCTGTCATTTTGCTATTTGTTTTCTATATGATTTATCAGTTCTTTGTCCCTCATTTCCTGCATCACTGTTTTTTTGTGTTCAATTTTTTGTTATGAAATATTTAACTTTCTTTTTCATTTGCTTTTGTATTTTAAGGTATTTTCTTTCTAGTCACCATAAAGATTACATTTAACATTCTAAAGTTACAATAACTTAATTTGAATTATACTATTTTAACTTCAATGATTTACAAAATTTCTGCTCCTTTATTGCTTTATCCCTATCACTTTCAGTTATTGTCACAAAATTACATCTTTATGCATTGTGGGTCTAAAAGTATAAAGTGGTATTTTAAATGCATTCTTCTCTTAAAGTATAAATGTGAAATTATAAACCAAAGTTACAATAGTACTAGCTTTTAGACAATTATTTTAAAAATACATTAGCACCTTAAATCGTATAGAAAACTGAGATGGTATTATAAATAATTGTTACATTAATACTAGTTTTTTATAATTTCCAATGGATTTACATTTATTCACATTTTATTTCTTCATATGGCTTTGAATTACTGTCTATTGTCTTTTCATTTCATCCTGTAGGACTTCCTTGAGCATTTCTTGCAGAGTAGGTCTAGTGGTAAGAAAATTCTTTAGCTTTGTTCGTCTGAATATGTCTTAATTTTCTTTATCACATTTAAAGGACAATTTTCCTGGGTATAGATTTTTGCTTGATTTTTTTTTTCTCCTTTAGCTGTTTCAGTATATTGATCCATTGCATTCTGACCTCCAAAGTTTTTATGAAAAATCTACTGACAATCTTAAGGAGATTTGGGGCTGAGACAATGGGGTTTTCTAAATATACAATCATGTCATCCGCAAACAGAGACGATTTGATGTCCTCTTTTCCTAATTAAATGCCCTTTATTTCTTTCTCTTGTCTGATTGCCCTGGCTGGAACTTCCAATACTATGCTGAATAGGAGTGGTGAGAGAGGGCATCCTTGTCTTGTGCCAGTTTTCAAAGGGAATGCTTCCAGTTTTTGCCCATTCAGTATGATATTGTCTGTGGGTTTGTCATTAAATAGTTCTTTATTATTTTGAGATACATTCCATCAATATCTAGTTTATTGAGAGTTTTTAACATGAAGGGCTGTTGAATTTTATCGAAGGCCTTTTCTGCATCTATTGAGACAATCATGTGGTGTTTGTCATTGGTTCTGTTTATGTGACGGATTACATTTATTGATTTGGGCATGTTGAACAAGCCTTGCATCCCAGGGATGAAGCTAACTTGACCATGGTGGATAAGCTTTTTGATGTGCTGCTGGATTTGGTTTGCCAGTATTTTATTGAGGATTTTTGCATTGATATTCATCAGGGATATTGACCTGAAATTTTCTCTTTTTGTTATGTCTCTGCCAGGTTTTGGTATCTGGATGATGCTGGCCTCATAAAATGAGTTATGGAGGATTCCCTCTTTTTCTATTTTTTGGAATAGTTTCAGAAGGAATGGTACCAGCTCCACTTTGTACCTCTGGTAGAATTTGGCTGTGAATGTGTCTGGTCCTGGACTTTTTTTTTTTTTTTTTTTTTTTTTGGATGCTAGGCTATTAATTGCTGCCTCTGTTGGGAACAAGCCCCCCAAAATCTGGCCACAAACTGGTGCCAAAACTGGCAATAAACAAAATCTCTGCAGCACTGTGACATGTTCATGATGGTCATAATGCCCACACTGGAAGGTTGTGGGTTTACTGGAATGAGGGCAAGGAATACCTGGCCTGCCCAGGGCAGAAAACTGCTTAAAGGCATTCTTAAGCCACAGACAATACCATGAGCGATCTGTGCCTTAAGGACATGCTCCTGCTGCAGTTAACTAGCCCAACCTATTCCTTTAATTTGGCCCATCCCTTCATGATACTTTTAGTTAGTCAAATATCTATAGAAACAATGCTAATGATTGGCTTGCCGTTAATAAATACGTGGGTAAATCTCTGTTCAGGGCTCTCAGCTCTGAAGGCTGTGAGACCCCTGATTTCCCACTTCACACCTCTATATTTCTGTGTGTGTGTCTTTAATTCCTCTGGTGCTGCTGGGTTAGGGTCTCCCTGATTGAGCTGATCTCGGCAAATCCAGGTCAAAGGGTCGCCGGAGCAATGGTTGGAGAAAGTGGAACTAGCTGGAGGACACCCGAGTACTCTTAAAGCAATCCCAGTGGTGAGTAAGAAGGGGAGCTCAGAAGCATCAGGGTAACAATGGGACAAGTGTGGGCTCTGGTTCGTTCCACCTTGGAACTTTTTCACACTGATGATGAGGAGGAAGGAGAGTATAACAAAGTAACAGAAGAGGCTACAGAGCAGGTTTATTTGCCAGCTAAAGCTAAAGTGGCAAAGGAAGGAGAGGTTCATCCCTACCCTTCTGCACCCTCTCATTATTATTTTGAAGAAAAAGAGTGGCCTGACTCTCTAGATCTTTCTTTTCTGGAGGACACTGGGCAAAAGGTTGTTGCCCCAGTGACTGTTAGAGCAGTGCCTTGAGTAACTGCTCTTAGTTCTATTCCGGCAGGAATTCAGCAAGCTAGACAAGAGGGTGATTTAGAGGCCTGGCAGTTGCCTGTTAGAATACACCCCAACAGCGAAATATTATAGCTACATTTGAGCCTTTTCCTTTTAAATTACTCAAATAATTTAAACAAGCTATTAATCAGTATGGACCAGGTTCTCCTTTTATAAGGGGACTGTTAAAGAATGTTGCTGTTTCCAGTCAGATGATTCCTACTGACTGGGATGCTCTTACTCAAGCTTGTCTAACTCCTGCTCAGTTCTTACAATTTAAAACTTGGTGGGCAGATGAAGCTTCGATTCAAGTTGCTCACAATTCCCAGGCCCAACCTCAAATTAATATAACTGCAGACCAAGTTTTGGGGGTTGGCAGCTGGGCTGGTTTAGATGCACAACTGGTCATGCAGGATGATGCCATAGAACAGCTTAGAGGAGTGTGCATTAGAGCTTAGGTAAAAATCACTTCAGGTGGAGAACAATACCCTTCCTTTAGTGCTATAAAGCAGGGATCTAAAGAAGCATACATTGATTTTATAGCTCGGTTACAGGAGTCTCTTAAAAAGATGATTGCAGATTGGGCTGCTCAGGATATAGTGTTGCAGTTATTAGCTTTTGACAATGCTAATCCCAATTGCCAGGCAGCTCTGTGACCTATCAGAAGGAAAGCACATTTAGTTGATTATGTCAAGGCCTGTGATGATATTGGAGGTAATCTGCATAAAGCTACTTTGTTGGCACAGGCAATGGCAGGACTGAGAGTGGATAAAGGAAATACTCCATTTCCTGGAGATTGTTTTGACTGTGGGAAACATGGTCATACTAAAAAAGAATGTAGAAAAAAATCTGACAGTCAGGCTGCCAGAGAGGCAAAAAAAGAAAGCTGCTGATCCTGAAATATGTCCAAAATGTAAAAAAGGAAAACATTGGGGTAATCGGTGTTACTCTAAGTTTGATAAAGATGGGAACCCAATTTTGGGAAATGCCATGAGGGATGGGTAGGCTATTAATCATTGCCTCAATTTCAGAACTTGTTATTGGTCTATTCAGGGATTCAACTTCTTCCTGGTTTAGTCTTGGGAGGGTGTATGTGTCCAGGAATTTATCCATTTCTTCTAGATTTTCCAGTTTATTTGCATAGAGTTGTTTATAGTATTCTCTGATGGCAGTATGTATTTCTGTGGGATCAGTGATGATATCCCCTTTATCATTTTTTACTGTATCTATTGATTATTCTCTCTTTTTTTCTCTATTAGTCTGGCTAGTGGTCTATCTATTTGTTGATCTTTAAAAAAAAAAAATCTCCTGGATTCATTGATTTTTTGAAGGGCTTTTTGTGTCTCTATCTCCCTCAGTTTTGCTCTGATGGTTGCTACAAAGACAAAAAATTACCTAGAGATAGAACTTACAAGGGATATGAAGGACTTCTTCAAGGAGAATTACAAACCACTGCTCAAGGAAATATGAGAGGACACAAACAAATGGAAAAGCATTCCATGCTCATGGATAGGAAGAAGCAACATCATGAATGTCTATAAATTATTTTGGCCATACTGCCCTAAGTAATTTATAGACTAAATGTTATCCCCATCAAGCTACCATTGACTTTCTTCACAGAATTGGAAAAAAACACTTTAAATTTCATATGGAGCCAAAGAAGAGCCCACATAGTCAAGACAATCCTAAGCAAAAAGAACAAAGCTGGAGACATCACGCTACCTGACTTCTAACTATACTACAAGGCTACAGTAACCAAAACAGCATGGTACTGGTACCAAAACAGAGATATAGACCAATGGAACAGAACAGAGACCTCAGAAATAACACCACACATCTACAACCATCTGATCGTTAACAAACCTGACAAACACAAGCAACAGGGAAAAGATTCCCTATATAATAAGTGGTGTTGGGAAAACTGGTTAGCCATATGCAGAAAGGTGAAACTGGATTCCTTCCTTACACCTTATACAAAAATTAACTCAAGATGGATCAAAGACTTAAATGTAAGACCTAAAACCATAAAAACCCTAGAAGAAAGGCAATACCATTCAGGACATGGGCATGGGCAAAGACTTCATGACTAAAACACTGAAAGCAATGGCAACAAATGCCAAAATAGATAAATGGGATCTAATTAAACTAAAGAGCTTCTGCACAACAAAAGAAACTATCATTGGAGTGAAGAGGTAGCCTACAGAATGGGAGAAATTTTTTGCAATCCATTCATTGAACAAAGGGCTAATATCTAGAATCTACAAAGAACTTAAACAAATTTACAAGAAAAAAACAAACACCTTCATCAAAAAGTGGGTGAAGGATATGAACAGACACTTCTCAAAAGAAGACATTAATGCAGCCAACAGACATATGAAAAAAGGCTCATCATCACTGGCCATTAGAGAAATGCAAATCAAAACCACATCGAGATACCATCTCACACTTGTCATAATGGTGATCATTAAAAAGTCAGGAAATAACAGATGCTGGAGAGGATGTGGAGAAGTGGGAACACTTTTACACTGTTGGTGGGAGTTAAAATTAGTTCAACCATTGTGGAAGACAGTGTGGAGATTCCTCAAGGATCTAGAACTAGAAATATCATTTGACCCAGCAATCTCCTCACTGAGTATATACCCAAAGGATTATAAGTCACTCTAATATAAAGACACATACACCTGTATGTTTACTGTAATACTGTTGACAATAGCAAAGACTTGGAACCAACCCAAATGCCTATTAATGATAGACTGGATAAAGAAAATGTGGCACATATATACTACGGAATACTAAGCAGCCATAAAGAAGGATGAGTTCATGTCCTTTGCAGGGACATGGATGAAACTGGAAACCATCATTCTCAGCCAACTAACACAAGAACACAAGGACATTTTTGAGCAATGTCCACTGCTTTTCCAGTCTGAGTTCCCAGTTAGACAAACACCACATGTTCTCCCTCTTAAGTGGGAGTTGAACAATGAGAACACTTGGACACAGGGAAGGGAACATCACACACTAGGCCTGTCGGGGGGTGGGGGACTAGGGGAGGGATAGCATTAGGAGAAATACCTAATGTAGATGTTGTGTTGATGGGTGCAGAAAACCACCATGGCACATGCATATCTGTGTAACAAATGTGCACTTTATGCACATGTACCTCAGAACTTAAAGTATAATTTTTTTAAAAAAAGAGAAATCTGCTGACAGTCTTATTGAGAATTCCTGTGACATGTCACTACTCTCTTACTGCTTTCAAAATTCTCATTATCTTTTGAAAATATAACATACCTCAGTGTGGTTCTCTTTGAGATCATCTTACTTAGAGTTTATTGACCTTGGATGTTTATATTCACATCCATCATCATATGTGGGAAGTTTTCAGACATTCTTCAAATATTCCTTCTCCCCCTTTCCCTGTCTTTTCTATTTGGGACTCACAAAATGAATTGATCCACTTGGTGGTGACCTACAGGTTCCTTAGGTTCACTTCACTTTAATTTTTTAAATCTATTCCTCAGACTAATTAATTTTCACTGTTCCATCTTCAAGTTTGAGGTTTTTTTTCTTCTGCCTGCTCAAACCCATTTTTGAATCTCTCTAGTAAATGTCTTATTTAGGTTATTGTAATTTTTGCCTCTAGAATTTTTGTTTTCTGTTAAGCTTTCTATGTCTTTTATTCATATTTTGATTTTTTTCATACATCAGTTTTAACTTTATATCTTTGAGCATCTTTAATAATGTTGTTTTTAAGTGTTTTTCTAGTATATTTGCTGTCAGGCCTTTTTATATAACAATTTTTGTTTATTTTTTTTTTCCTTTGAATGAGCCACACTTTCAAGTTTCTTTGTATATCTTGTGAATTTCCATTGGAACTGGACATTTGAATCTAAGAAATGTGGTAGTTCTGGAAATCACATTATCCCCTTCCTGGTTTGCTGTTTTTAGTTATTTTTTTAAATTGTGGCTTTTTGTATCCCAAGGATCTGCCTGAGATGTAAACTTAAGGTCTTCTCAGGTCTTTTCTGAGACTGCACCCTTTCCTGAGCGTGTGTGATCACTTTATTTTTTTCTTTGTATATGCATTGCTTTCTAATGTCTAGTGTTTAGTGTCTAGCTCCCAAAAAGGGAGAAAAATTTAAGGAGATGAAAGAGACATCAGTCCTTCAAATCTTGGAAATCACTTCAACTGGAAGTGAAGTCGTTTTCACAGTGCAAGAAGCAGCAACAATTACCACCCACCCCTGTCTGTACCTCTTTAATGAGATTCAGTAATCAGTGATTAGAGATGACACTCATAAAACTTGGAGGAAATGGTCCTCCTTGTGAACCTGTGCTCCCACAAGTTGTGTGCAGACTCCTCCAAGAACATGAGCACAGCTTCCTGCCACCAGGATGGGAATTCAAATAGGTAGCTTCTACTGTGCTAAGAAATTGAAATTAACTGCAATTTAGCATCCATGCCTTATTCTAAAATATATCAGCTTTCAGTCAATGCCAGAGTTCCAAAATAGTTACATCAGCCATATTCTACCAGTAAAATTGTTGTTTAGGTGAGGTGAGAGACTTCTTCTGCTTTCTACTCTACCTATTTTCCAGAATCTTGTCTTTGGCTTTTGACATTCTGATTATAGTGTGTCTTGGTGTGAGTATCTTTGAGTTTATTCTAGTTGAGTTCTGGGAGCTTTTTGGATTTACAGATTTATGTCTTTTGGCAAATTTATAAGTTTTTTTTTTTTTTGAGACGGAGTCTCGCTCTGTTGCCCAGGCTGGAGTGCAGTGGCCGGATCTCAGCTCACTGCAAGCTCCGCCTCCCGGGTTCACGCCATTCTTCGGCCTCAGCCTCCCGAGTAGCTGGGACTACAGGCGCCCGCCACCTCGCCCGGCTAGTTTTTTTGTATTTCTTAATAGAGACGGGGTTTCACCGTGTCAGCCAGGATGGTCTCGATCTCCTGACCTCGTGATCCGCCCGTCTCGGCCTCCCAAAGTGCTGGGATTACAGGCTTGAGCCACCGCGCCCGGCCCAAATTTATAAATTTTTAAAATTATTTCTTCCTATATTATTTTTCCTCCTTACACACTTTGGTCTCTTGATGGTTTTTCTTAGGTCCTTTAGGCTCTGTGTACTTTTCTTCATTATTTTTTCTTTCTATTTCTCAGAATAAATAATTCCAATTGTTTTGTCTTCAAGTTCACTGATTATTTCTTCTGTGTGTTCAGACTCTGCTATTGGATCCCTCTAGTAATTCTTTCTTTTAGTTATGGTATATTTCAGCCTCAGAATTTCTATGTGATTTCCTTTCTACTACTGTGGTAACATATACATTACATAAAATTTTCCATTTTTATCATTTTAATGATTTTAAGTGTATAGTTCCCTAATATTAAGTACATTCACCTGTTTTGTGATTATCATTTCTATTGATTACCAGAACTTATTCCAAAGAGAAACACTGTGCTCATTACACAATAACTTCCCATTCCTCCCTCTCTCCAACTGTACTTTCTAGTTTTTCCTACTTTTTTCTTTTCTACTTTTTATTTCTCCTTTCTTTTTCTATAAATTTGTCTACTCTATGTACTCCATGGAAGTGGAACAACATTTTCTCTTTTGTGTCTCCTTTTCACTTAGCATAATGTTTTCCAGCTTCTTCCTTTTTGTAAAATGTATCAGAATTTCATTGCTTTTTAAGACTGAATTTAAGACTCTGTTGGGTCTCTCTCTCTCTCTCTCTCTCTCTCTCCCCCCCCCCCCCCCCACACACACATACACACAAATATTTTATCTATTCCTCTACTGATAAAAAATTTGGGTTTCTTTCACATTTAGCTTTGTGAAAAATGTTGCTATAAACATTGGTGTACTATTATACGTTTAAATCCCTGCATTTGATTATTTTGGGTGTATACTGAGAAGATAAAATAATAGATTATGTAGTCATTCCATGTTTAATTTTTTTGAGAAACCTCCAAACTTTTCCACAGTGAATGTTTACTTTTATTTCATTTCATTCAATGATACTTTCATTTCATTCAATGATACTTTTTTTATCATTTTATCTCATTAATATTTGTATTATTTTCTTGATTTATTTTATTCTTTGTCTATGTATTTTTTTAAGCTATTTTAGTATTTTTAAAATAGTTGTTTTATAGTCTTCGTATAATTAATCCAAAGTATAAACTTCCTTAGGCATGGCTTCTAGTTATTTATTTTGTTCTTTAAATGAGCTGTCCTTTCCTGCTTCTTTGTATTTCTTGTGATTTTTGTAGTTGTTGTTGAAAACTGGGCATAATAATATTATGTGGTAACTATGGAAATCAGATAGTCCCCTTTTCCTGGAGTTGTTTTTTGACTGCTGAAGACTTTAGTGGTCTATTTGTTTAGTGTCTTGACAGCGTATTTGACAATGTATTTTTGTAAAGACTCTTCCTTGTGTGATCACTGAAGTATCCATTCCTGGTATTCAGTTAGAGTTTTCACAGAGATGTCCTTGAACTCCAGTATTTAAAGAACAGAAACAAAACAAACAAGCAAACAACGAAACAACTGAAAATATATCTCCCAGTCTGTGCTTATTGGATCTGTGCTAGGAAACTCCTTCAGTTCTTAGCTAGGTTTGCACAGAGCCAAAGGAAAAACCTGAGGTAAAAATCTTAGGTTATTTTTGTTCTTTTCTGAAGGTAGGTCTTCCCCTATACATGTGTATGGCTTTCTAAGTTCCCCCACATAGAAGATGTGGGCATCTTGATTTCTTAGAAGATTTTCTCCCCAGGTTGTTTTTTTGTTTTGTTTTGTTTTTATTTTTGTTTCCCGGTTCTTTGGTTATTTTATGCCTCAGGCATCTCCAGGTTGTTACTTGGTTTGCAGTGTTTTTGAGCAATGTTCACTGCTTTTCCAGTCTGAGTTCCCAGTTAGACAAAACAGAAACAAGTACCTTGCTTCAGCTGTTCATGTGGCACACAGAAAGTTGAGAACAGACGTACACAGTAATTGTAGAATAAGATCTGCTGTGCTCTCTCAAAAAGGCCCAGCACTGGAATGTAGACTCCTTTGTTCAAGACTGCTACTGGGTTGAGAAAAGGGTTTGGGCAAGGGCAAGTAAATATATCACAAATCTTTCCTATGTTTCTTGATTCAGTATTTGATTAATTGCTGTAAACTTTTGACCGTTTTCCAGAGTTCTGAAAAAGTTGCTTCTGACATTTTTTTTCTTATTTGTCAGTATCTCTGTGGGATGATAAGAGCTTGGAGCTGCCTGCTCCACCATTATGCAGCACTATAAACTGAGGTTTTAGTTTATTTCTTTTACAAAAATGACTACCAAGTCTTCTGATTTTATGTCTACATCCATTTTGATTGGCTACTCTCAAAGTAAGAAAGAATTTTGAACTAGAAATTTACCTACAAATTAAATCTTGATCTAACTCTTCTTTATCTTTTCTTTTTCTTTTTCTTTATTTTTTTTTGAGATGGAGTCCCCAGGTTGGAGTGCAGTGGTGTGATCTCTGCCCTCTGCAACATTTGCCTCCTGGGTTCAACTGATTCTCCTGCCTCATCCTCCTGAGCAGCTGGGATTACAGGCACCCACCAACATGTGCAGCTGATTTTTTTTGTATTGTTAGTAGAGATGGAGTTTCACCATGTTGGCCAGGCTGGTCTTGATCTACTGACCTCAAGTGATCTGTCCTCCTTGGCTTCCCAAAGTGCTGGGATTACAGGCATGAGTCACCGTGCCCAGCCCTAACTCTTCTTTTTCTAACTCTAAGTATATTTTAGCAGAATGCTCATGTGGCTTTTCAACAATATATTCAATAAGTAAATCACTAAAGAAATCAACATTTGAACTACACAAACTAATTTTTGTAATGGAATTTTATCGGGGGAACCCGCTCCCAATATTTCAACGTAGGTTCTTTCTATTTTCCATAAATGTTGGCCAGCTGAGAAATAAAGATAAAGACTACAAAGAAAGGAATGTTACAGCTGGGCCACCGGGGGTGACATCACATATTGGTAGGCCCATGATGCCCACCTGAGCCTGAAACCAGAAAGTTTTTTTATTAAGGGTTTAGGGGGTGTAAGAACAGGGAGTAGATCACATGCTTCAAGGGCAAAAAGGAGAACTACTGATAAGGGTCTATGTTCAGCGGTGCATGTATTGTCTTGATAAACATCTTAAACTACAGAAAACAGGATTTGAGAGCAGAGAAGCAGTCGACCATAAATTTACCAGGGCGGAGTTTTTCCCCATCCTAGTAAGCCTGAAGGTACTGCAGGAGACCAGGGCATATCTCAATCCTTATCTCAACCACATCAGACAGACACTCCCAGAGCAACCGTTTATAGACCTCCCCCCAAGAATGTATTCCTTTCCCAGGGTATTAATATTCATATTCCTTGCTAGAAAAAGAATTTAAAGATATCTCTCCTACTTGCACGTCTGTTTATAGCTCTCTGTAAGCAGAAAAATGTGGTTCTTTTTGCCCAACCCCACAGGCAATCAGACCTTATGGTTGTCTTCTCTTGTTCCCTAAAAATCACTGTCATTCTGTTCTTTTTCAAGGTGCACTGATTTCATATTGTTCAAACACATATTTTACAATCAATTTGTACAGTTAACACAATTATCACAGTGGTCCTGAGGTGATGTACATCCTCAGCTTACGAAGATAACAGGATTAAGAGATTAAAGTAAACACAGGTGTAAGGAATTATAAAAGTATTATTTGGGAACTGATAAATGTCCATATTAAAATGAAATCTTCACAATTTATGTTCATCTGCCATGGCTCCAGCCAGTCCCTCCATTCAGGGTCCCTGAATTCCCACAACAGAATTTGAACCTTCACTAGTATTATTTTAAGGCAATAATCTGTACCCTTCATATAATATTAAGCTTATTCATGGGTTCCAAATTATTATAGTACAGAAATCAGCACAGACTAAATCTGTCCTGTCACTTGTCTTTAATCAACCTAAGAATAATTTTTATATTTTTAAATTATTGAAAAAATCAAAATAAAAATACTATGTTATGACATGTAACATTAAATGAGATTCAAATTTCAGTGTTTATAAAGAAAGTTTTATTGAATCACATCCACATCTATTTGCTTATGTGTTGTATATGGTTGGTTTTATGCTACAATAGCATAATGGAGTAGATTTGACAGAGAATCTACAAACCTAAAATGTCTATTTTCTAGTCTTTCACACAAAATGTTTTCCAGTTCGTTTTAGTAAAACACATAATCAACAACCTAAGAAATAATTTCAATTTTATGAATCTTGAAAGCTTTCTTCTGCTTTAGCATTAGTCATTAGCTAGAAGACTAATGTTACTTTTAGAAATTTCAGCTACTACAGGTTTTATCAGGTAATAATATATATTTTTTTCAATTCAGTGTTTGATACTTTTAGCACATTTACCCTACTAGTTCAGTTGAAAATAAAGACAATGTTTCTTATACATGTCTAACACAAAAGTATTTCTGGATGGTTTTTCCTAGGACTTAAATTTCTCAATAATATTAACCATTCCTTACTAAAGTTTGTCAACTTCAAGGACTAATTCTGAACTTGACGTTCTTTCCTCTAATTGAGTCAGAGAAAACGGGAAATTTCCTTCACCATTAAAAACTCTCTTAAATCAGAGTATCTTACATTTATATATTATTCAATTGATAAGTATGTGAATTAGAGTACTTTAAATTTTTACAGTGAAATCTTATGTTATGTTGAAAGACAACTTATAAACACATAATATCTAAGTTTGGGAAACATCATTGGTTTGGATGACATCTGTAAGAATGCTTTCAACAACACTGTCAACTAATGCAAACTGATGTAGAGTGAGCTCTTCTGAAAATAATTCAGAAATGAATTTCCAGCTATTTCTCACCAACCATAATTTTTTAGAAGGTCTGCATCTACAAGTTAGGCAATTTTGTATGATCTTTGGGATTAATCTATTTTTAAGAGATTATTATAAGTAGACTAAACCTCCAGTTAAATAATTTTATTATTTATATGTAAACATTTAACTAGATAATCACTTTTTTCTCTCCTGTCATTACTGCACCAGTCAACTTCATTAAAGGAAGTTTGGTGTTTTAAAACAAAACTTTTTCAGAAATTTCTGCTTTATTACTGGCAATTGTCAAGAAAATTTTAGATAAAATAGAATACACATTCTCTAAAAATTCATTAGTCACCATTTTTGGGTGACAATATTTGACATTCTTTCCTGGCTGCTTGGTCCATCTGTTGAATCTCTTTATAAAACCTCCTTGGATTCCAGAGGCAAATATGCTGACGTTGAAACTATATCACAAAGTTGCAAGTTCAGCTAATTTTGAAAAATTTATCACTGCACTAGCTAGCCACCTTATTAAATTTTTCCCATTACTTTTTGTTTTTACAAATGGATCTTGATCTCTATATTTGAGTATAATATTCCTGAAAATTATTTAATAACTTTATTGACCAATGATTTCTTGATTGATATTTTATCCATAAGAAGTACCTTACTTGTAAGGATTTTTTTAATCACAGCGGCCATTTTATGCATATATGGAATTTATACAGTTATCACTTACTTTCAAATGATGCTTTATCTACAGTTGGATCATTTTGCCTGGGAGACATAAACTAAACTAACTTTACTTACAGGTGGGAAAAATTTATCTGGTATAAATCCTTTTATTTGAGTATCTAAATATGCCTTTAACAATAAACTTGTCCCTTACATAGTTTCATGTTCAGCTTGGTTTTCATCTCAATTTAATAACTATCCCAGTAACAACATCCTATAAAATTTAACAGGAGAAATCAATGTGCATTTCCTGGTGGGTACTGTGAGTTGTCTAGTTTAATAATTATATGTTTAGTCATTTAACTCTCATGGCACACAGGTAATACTAATTATTAGCATTTCTTACATCAAAATGCTTATCCAAAGCATTTGTTAAACCCTTCTTTTACCTGGTCCCTTTTATGCTTCCTTTTGCTTTTATTTTCAGTAGTATACGAATCATCTTATAAGACACTATACTATGCTTTAAAAACCATTTTATTTTCTAAGAGAAGTAAGCATACTTATATCAGGTACAAAAGCTTCAGTGTTCATCCTTGTGAGCTGGTGAGGAAGATGTGGGATTACTGGTGTTACATAGAGAAAACACCTTTGACAAAGCTGAAGACATTTTTGTCAGCATTTTAGATCCTTGTTTGGAGACATCAGACTTGGGAGTTTCTGTGGACAAAGTAAACAAGAAGAATGATATCTTTATTTTTGGATGCTGAGGTCAAATACCTTGCCTAAGGTCATATGAGTAAAAGGTGGCCCAGCTGGTAATAGGGTCCAGATTTTCTGACTCTCATGACATCATTATGCCTACTGTACTATAAGACTTCTTTAGTCAAGTATGCAAAAGTCCATTTCTCTTTTCTCAGCAGAACACTCTCTGAAAATGTCTAATGAGTTAAATGCGAAAGTAACTTTCAAGTATACACAGTGTGGACACCTATTTCAGAATGCTCAAGAGAAAGTAGAAGCACATTAAAAATACTATAAATTCTCACCTACTTTAAGTAAATTTTCCATTGACTGACCCCAAGTGATTATTTATGTCATGGAAAATAGGATTGTGTAGGTAATGAGAGAGTTCCTATTTGGATTTTTTTGCACCATTTATTCAGCATGAGGTTTTAAAGAATATAATCATCTCAGTTTAACAAAATTATTATTTTATACATAAAGAAATAATTGTATATGTAAAGAAATAATCATTTATGTGCTTTTCTGATACTTCATAAGTTGTGATAGGGCTACTAAAATCCTGTATTTTCTTGATTGTAGTACATGACACTCAAAAGTTATAAATTTTAATATAAAACTTTAATTCCCAGCTTCTTTTGAAAAAATGGAAGAACTAGGAACAATCTAGCATGCCAATGAATGTAGCTGAGTAGCAGCTGCCTCCTTCAAAGACAGCATGCCATCTCCCATGAGTCACACACCCCTTCTCAACCTGCTGCTGTTGTTTATGGTACCTACCTTGCTCTTATAACCATTTGAGTGTGTAGACAGTGATGATGTTGCATGAGATTGGGATTTGAAACGTAGCTCTGCTGCTTGTTAGCTGTGGGATAACCTGGGATAACGTATTGTCATTTTTCTCTTTAATGATTCTCACTTTTTTTCTTTAAATAAAATGGGAATAGCTAGGGCCTGATATATTTTAGTTATATTATCTATTGTCCCTTTGGTGTAAAGATAGAGAACTACATAATTAACTGAAAATTGGTATTTATACAAACAGTAAGAATATTATTTCAATCCCATTTTGATAATATGCAAGGGGAGAGTCACTCATTTCCAGACAGTAATAAAAAATTCTAAACTCAAAATGATGCAGTTGAGAGTTTAATTACACCAGTTGTTAAAATAGTACATTTTGTACCTGAAGTGACTTCCTTTGAGGGATTTGCACTGCCAAGAACATCCTTGGATCTTTCAAAGATGGTGATAAACTGCCAAGGTAAATTGAAATACAAACTGAGTCTTTCACTGGACACTAAACACTAAATATACCCATAAATCCTCAAATCCACTAGATATACCTATACATACCATTACAGTATCTTACATAAAATATATCTGTGCTCTGCAATCTCAAAGAATTGTTCAATAAGGCTGAGGCTCATAATTTTTGGAAAGTAAGATGCCTAAGATTGACACTTGTTATGAATGCAGGCTTTGGCTAGCACTAAATGAGGGTCAATGGTTCAGCCATATTAACTCATGAAAAATCTCAGCTCTATCTGCCTCCTCTATCCTTTGACTGAATTGAAAAAAGTTAAAAATTCTTTTCTGAAAAAAGATGTAATAGTAAGGGGAGAAAAAAAGATGTTCACTTTGTAACCCCAAATTTTCTTTTATTGAAATCTTAGCCACTGCAGAGTCTGGAGCAATAAAGTGACTCTGTGGACCTGGTTGTGCTGGGATTGTGTCTCCAGTACTAGCTTTACTCTGTAGACCTTTATCAATTTTGAATGCAAGAGCAGCAATTGTCCCAGAGAGGCATAAAGTAGCCTGGGACAGGTGGTGGGGTTTCAGCTATTCTGAAACTATTCTAAAATGGTAGATTTGAAGGGTACCAGAATTCTGTAGCTATTCTAAAATGTCATCTGTTAAAAATCAATAAAACAAGGCTTAAATACATGTAACATAAGAGGAATGCGCAGTGTCTATATCAGGTAAAAAGCAACAGATACTATTACAAGAGTTTTACCATAGTTCCTCCAAGAAGACTTAAGGGTGCTCACATATTAAGCTATTGGAAACAAGATAACTGAGGAATAAAATGGGGCAGAGACAATGTAAAGTGCTGATTCTCAGTTGTGTATCCATAAGTTTAACCAACTAAAGATAAAAAAATAAATGAAAAATAATGGACAGCTGTATGTATACTGAATATGTATAGACTTATTGTTCTTGTCATTATTCCCTAAATAATACAGCATAAGAACTATTTACATAATATTTACATTGTGTCAGGTATGATAAGTAATCTAGAAATAATTTAGAATATATGGGAGGATGTGTGTAGGTTATATGCAAATATACCATTTTATATAAGGACCTTGAGTACCCCTGAATTTTGATATCTTTTGGGATTCCTGGAATCAATCCCCTACAGCTATGAGGGGATGACAGTACTTAAGTTATGCTGAAAACGTGTATCTGTTTGTTAGATACAAGAGTGCTTACCCTTACTTAATGGAGCATTGTTAAAATCATGACTTTAAAGTTTTTAATCTAAAAATTTCAAAACCTTGGCTATGTCGGAGTTGGCATCTTTTGACCTTTTCCTTGAAAGCTGTAGATATTGTCTTTGTTTTTTGTATGTTGAATCATTTTGGAATGTATCCTGCACATTATATGTAAGTAGTCAGATTGTTGGTCCTTTCAAAATCCTGTAGAGGATGTGTGTGTGTGTGCGTGTTTTTTTATTTTGGTAGGTAATTGACTCATTATGTTCAGATCACACATCCTACCCTGCCTCTCATGGCTGTGGTTTCAATTTAATTTCTGTTTTCAAAATTTTTGTAGCTTTGAGTATCCTTATGTATGCACTACTGTTAAGAATGCAGTTCAAGTTCTCGAAGACTTTTGTCTTTGTAACTTCAGGTAATTTCCAAATATGTACAATTCAGAGGGGGCATTATAAACAGATTTTTGAGGTTCCCCTTTTTGTGATTTTCCTCAATGCCTGACTCTCATTAGCCCCCTTTTCTAGTTCTATGGCTAAAATGCTGTGGCTTTAGCCTCTGTGTATGTGCTATTTCTAGTTTATATCTGCATCTACCACTAAGAGTAAAGTGACAAGAGAAAGCAGAGAAAAGCACAACAGGCTCAATCAATACTCCTTAGTCTACTGAGGACCCTTTCCCTATTGGTCAGAGAAGAATTTTCTTTCAGAGTTTTAAGTGGTACCTCAGCGGCCTCTGCTGCTACTGCCATGCAGCTTCACGAGGGGACCTTGCCTTGAGGCAGGACCAAGGAGGGAGAAAAAGTGGGGATTCTCCCCAGATTCTCCATGTCACGGGAATCTCCTAAGCGGTAAGAAAACAATGGTTTCTCTAGGAGCTATATTCTATCCAGTTGATCTATGCAATTCCAGGATTTGAGTTTCCCTGAGTCTTAGAGGATGTGCAAATAAAATAACAAAACCCAGGAAACTCACAATGGCATTGGCCATTCTTTGAGTTTTGATTCCCCTGCCTAACTCTTGTTATTTATTTTTCAGAATCCTCGGTAGTTACCCACAGTGTTTAGTTGTAATCACTGAGAGAGGTAAGATGGAGCCTGCCTACTCCACCTTACCCAGAACTGGATTAGATAACAACTTTACCCATAATTTTACCATGGAAAAGGTAGCAAAGAGGGAAGGAACAAAAGCAGAAGGAGTCCAGATTAGCCAGAAATTCCACTTGACACACTGAGTGTCAACAGGTTCTTAGATTAGAGCTTCAGCATTTCCCTTCTGTTGCCATATAATTTTACTGTAAATTATACTGTAAATTTACATATATGCAAGTTATATGTACAGTGTGGCCAAAATGGAGCCTGAGGTAGTTAAATAAATACTTATATTCACAAATGAGGATTAGCTTCAGTGGGTGATAAATCCAGTATCTTTGAACATTTAAAAAATATATATCTTAAGTGTAAGTTATAAGATTTTAAAAGTTGGTTCTGAAAATTGTACTATATTGCGATATGAGAAGTAACTCCATAATTGATAGCTTATGTTGTATGTGGGGGTGGAAGGACCCACTTGAAGGGTGATTAAACTGAACCGAGAAAGAAACAATCTGATTAAAAAACACAGACGAAGATGTGTAGCTTCATTTCTCATTGGAAACTTTATAAGAAAGATTTATAAAGAGGAAATTTTCTTGGCTCACACTGGGGAGTAGGTGGGCTTTGTGGAAAGTTGCCGGTAAAGAAGTAATGTTTAGGAATACAGAAAAATAGAATTAGCACTCACTTCCTGCAAGCCATGCCCCTCCCATGTTTGAAGCTTCTGTTTTCTCCCCACCTCCCCAAGTTTCTCACTTGAGTCTACTCATCCTAGGTAGGGCCAAGTAATTCACTCCCTCTAGTGTTTTGCTAGAGACTGTACTAACAGAGCTAATAAACAGAATTGTACTTAGATGCTAGGGAGAACCAGTATATTACTTTGTGCACCTAAACAAGAAATGATGACTTAACCCAAAGGATTTTGTCAACATATTTTAGTATACCAGGGACAGGCCTCAACTAGGAAGAGGGAGAGGGTGTAAGAAATTGTGAATAGGAGAATGCTTTCTGATATCCTTCAAATCATACCACACAGTCCCTGACTGAACTATGAAAACTGAGTTGTTCTTAACTAGATCCTAATATATACCAATTAAGGCTAATTAAAAATACTTACCTTAACACTGCTTGCATGCTCTGGCTTTTGTTCCTGAGAACTTTCTGTAGAGATTAAAAAAAAGTAAAATAGTCTCTTTCTGAGGCATATATATTTGTTGACACAAATCTGATCATATTACTTATTTTTCACCAAAGAATCATATAATTTAAGCAGGTCGAAGAAGTTGTTATTTTAAATGTATAAGCAATTGGGAACAACACTGAAGTAAGTGAGAGCCCTAGAATGTTGGGGCATGTCTTAGCCCTTCAGTTAGAAATTTAGAAATTATGAAAGATGAAATGTAACATAGTGGGAGAGGCAAGCTCTGTAACTTAGTAGCTGTACATCTATGCGCAACTATTCAATCTCTATAAGCCTGTTTGTTTACCTGTGAAATGAGGGATTACTCTATAGATGATTCTTAAAAGCCCTTCCAGGTCTACCACTTTCTTTACATACCTACTTAAAAGCAGCTTATTAGAATAAAGAGGAGAGTACGGGTATTATTAAATAGTAACTTCTGGGAGAATCAGGAGAGCTTCGAGGTAATGCTCAGAGGAAATTTGGTGGAGTCTATAGAACCAAAAGTTGTCTGAGTTCCAGGGGAGGTCAATATATTAGTGAAATAAATTCAGGCAAGGAGGTAGAAATGACACTGTGAGAGAAGCTTCTCAAGAACCCACTGCAAGGGAAGCAGCTAACCTGCTAAGAAGGCAGAAACCCTGTATTTAAATCTTAGCTTCATTGCTTAAAGCTGTGTGAACACTGAACATCTAACTTCTCTGACTCTGTTTTCTCATACATAGTACGTGAATGAGACTGTCTTCCTTGGCTATAGATATCATATAAGAAAAAACTATGCATTTTATATAGCTACACTCATCACGAGCCAACACAAGCAATAACTATCTAAAGTACCCTTTGGGCCAATATGGGTTCTAAAAAAAAGTAACAGTAAAATCTCAATCAGCTCAAATATGAGAAGTGATTAAAATATCTGACAAAATTGGTTAGATTTCATTGTTGGTTGATAATCTTCCTAAAAAGCACCTAAATATATATTGCACATAATTGAACAGATTTTATTTTAAATGAATGAGAACATTTGGGTTTACTACAAGGGCAATGATTCCAAACACAAGTTTTTAAGTTTCTAAGGCATATGGGCTTCCAACTCCCCAGAAAAACTAGGAAGTTGTTTTGATGAAGAGGCATAAAAAATTTCCTGATATTTATGGGGCCCCAATTTTTGGATTTAAGTTATTTGAGATTTTATTGTATATATGAATTAGGAATGAATATATCTGGCCTTGATCTTTCCACTTAATTTCAGACTTAAATATCCAATTGCTTATGTGACATCTCAACTTGAATGTCTAAAGGATACCTCAATCTTAACGTAACCAAAAGAAAGAATTCTTGTACTCCTCCTTCACCTTTGGTTGATCCAATAGTCTCTCCTATCTCATTAAATCCCTGTATCTACTATAAACAAAGTAGTGTTTTAGGCTCTTGGTGATACAGCTGTTAACAGACA
Source organism: Macaca thibetana thibetana (assembly GCF_024542745.1). NCBI lineage: Eukaryota > Metazoa > Chordata > Mammalia > Primates > Cercopithecidae > Macaca > Macaca thibetana. Next base: position 57,052,587 of record NC_065589.1, read on the forward strand.
GAAATCTCCACCTTTATGAAGCTTACATTCTAGAGAGACAGTCAAAAAAACAATTAAAATACACACTATAACAGAAAGTGCTATCCAGTAAAACAAAGAACTGGGATAGGTAGTGCACTGATCAGAATTAAGTTGCAGTTTCAGAGTGTGGCCAGAGAAGACCTGAGAAAGTGACATTTGGGCCAAGATCTGAAAGTAAGGAATGAGCAATGCAGATATAGGGGAAAGAGTACAGGAGGATCAGCAAATCCAAGGGCCATTAATATATAAAGTGTTTGAGGAACAGCAAGGAGGTTAGTGTGATTGGAATGAATTGAGCCAGAAAGAAAAAGAGGAGTACCTTAGAGGGGGAATAGGATGTTAGGGTGATGCCCAGATGATGTAGGGGTTTGTAAGCCATTGTGATGACTTGAGATTTGGTTCTAAATGAGATGGGAAGTACAGTCATGCATTGCTTAACATGGTTACATTCTGAGAAATGCCTCATTAGGTGATTGCATCATTGTGTGAACATCATAGGATGTACTTACACAAACCTAGATGCTATAGCCTACTATACACCTAAGCTATATGGTGTGGTATGTCTTCTAGGCTAAACCTGTACAGAATGTTATGACACTGTATACTGGAGGCAACTGTAACACAATGGTAAGTATTTGTGTATCTAAACATAGACAAAGTACAGTAGAAATACAGTATTATAATCATATGGGACCACTATTTTATACTGGTCCATCATTGGCCAAAACATCATTATGTGACACATGACTTTACTTATTAATGTCTGGAATTATCTTGTTTAAGTCTTTACTCTTGGGATGGGACTTCCTACTCCGAGTTAAAGTGTAAATTCCATGAGAGCAAAACCTTTGTCAGTCTTGTTCAGACATGGAATCTCAGGATACAAAGAAAACACTCAGCAAATCTTTGGATGAATGAGTAAGTAAATGATTTAATTGAACATCTGTGATATTACTAAAGGATATAAGTACTAAGCAAGATCACCAAAATGAAGTTGGAAAAAGCATATTAAAACACTGAATTTAGAGGCAGGAGACGTGGGATGCAGATGGAACTTTTGTTTATATATAGATTCACCGGATACATGTGCAGGATTATTACTTGGATATATTGCATAATGGTGAGGTTGGGCTTTTAGTGACCTATCACCTGAATAGTGAATATTATACCCAATAGGTAATTTTTCAGCAGTCACCCCCCTCCTCCCTTCTGGTGTGCCACATCTGTTACATTGGTCTGTTTTGGACTCTGTTTTTGACTCAGAGGAATGTTGGATGGGTCACTGCCTCACCCTCAGCTTGAGTTTCCTCATCTATGAAATGAGTATGGTTGTATGAAACAGTTTCTGTTGGCATCTAGCAAAGTATAATTCCACAATTCAGACATTATAGGAGTGGTTTTTGTGAAATCTATGATATGGTCACTGAATTCTGGCATACTTAATGTTATTTTATGGATTATCTTAATAAAAATGATTTTCACTTTCAAATTGGGAGAATATGTTGAATTGGTTGCATGTTTGAAATAGTAATGATAAACTTGTGGTTTGACTTTCAATGTGACTTTATAGCAAACATGACACTCTACCTCTTATATATGCTATTATTGTTAGAACCATATTGATCCTCCCTCTAAAGTCTTGACAATTAGAGAACCTAAAAGTCATTACAAATTTTCTAAGGAGCCAGTACTATTAAGGATTGAATAAAAAAAAAAATAGAAAAATGAAAAAAAAAGTGAGGTACATCCTAGCCAGATTTTAATATGAGGGAATAAATTTAGCTTTAAAAAGAGGCATAATCCTTCAAAGAAATAATTAAATTCTAGTAGCATGGATTCTGGCTCAGATAGAAACTGCTGTTACAATACTCTCTATTTTGTAGATATTTCACAGGAGTATGGTAAATGTGAATTCATGTCACTCCGTATACTTGATACCACAATCAGTGATAAAATCTTAACGGTAATTTAGGCAAGGCAAAGTATTTAACTCATTTTAACACCTGAATGAGGTAATACTGGATCATTTTCTAAAGTAGATAAACTCATAGAATAAATAAAGCCTGTATTAACTTCAAGTTTGATAACTAAAAAAAAAAAACCACACACACATCAAAATAGTAGACATTTATCTTTGAACACTTCCTAATTTAAGAAAAAAGAGTCCAACCTTCTAATATTTTAGCACTTGGGTCTGGGCAACAATCTTCATCCTCACTAACATAAAAGAAAAAGAACATCATTTAGGGTGAATTTGATAAATGAAGAAGTTACTGATTAAGCAAAAGAACAGTTAGTCTTCATATGGAAAGAAAGCTTAAATAATATACTATTCACTGAGATTCCAAATCAAATAAAAATGATTTCTGATTGACTTTTTCCCCTACTTTTAAAATTGTGGTTATACATACATTAAATTTACAATTTTAACCATTTTAAGTGTACAGTTCTATAGCATTAAGTACATTTGCAGTGTTGTGCAACCATCACAACCATACAGCTCCAGAACTTTTTTCATCTTTCTCAACTGAAACTCTATACCAATTAAACATTAAAACCTAATTTCCGTCTCTCCCCATCCCCTGGGAACCACTATTCTACTTTCTGTCTCTATGATTTTGACTATGCTAGGGACTTCATATGAGAATCATGAAATGTCCTTTTGTGCTGACCTATCCCAATTAGCAAAATATATTTGAAAGTTCATACATCCAGTAGTATGTGCCATAATATCTTTCTTTTTTAAGGCTGAATAACATTCCATTGAATATTTATAACACATTTTGCTTGTTTATTCATCTATCGATAGACATTGGGATTGCTTCCACCATTTGTCTATGGTGAATAACGGTGTAGAAATATCTGTTTTGGTCCCTGCTTTTAAGTATTTTGAGTTTGTACACAGAAGGAGAATTGCTTGATCGTAGGGTAAGTCTATATTTAATTTTTGAGAACCCGCCCAATACTGTTTTCCACAGTGTCTACACTATTGAAATTTCCACCATTGATGCATAAGGGTTTCAATTCTTGACATCCTTACCAGTACTTGTTTTCTTTGCCTTTACTTCTTTTTTCCCTCCCTCCTTCCGTCCCTCCCTCCCTTCTTTAGTTATCTTAATGTGTTGAAAGTGGAATCTTGTGATTGTGATTTGCATTTCCCTAATGATTAGGGAAATGATTGAAAATCATTTTATGTGCCTCTTAGCCATTTGTATATTTTCTTAGAGAACTGTCTAAGTCCTTTGTACATTTTTAATTGGGTTGTTTTATCATTGTTGAGTCACAGGAATTATTTATATATTCTGAATCTTAATTATTTACTATATATATAATTTGCAAATATTTTCTCCCATTCCATGGGTTGACTTTTCACTTCATTGATGGTGTCCTTTGAAGCACAAAAGTTTTAATCATAATGAAGCACAATATACCTATTTTTCTTTTCTTTCCTGTGCTTTGATTTCATAACAACAACAACAACAACAACAAACACTGTTAAATCCAATGTCATGAGGCCTTTCTCCCATGTCTTCTGACAAAAGTTTTTCTAGCTCTTATGTTTAGATCTCTGACTCATTTTGAGTTAATTTTTGTATGTGGCGTAAGGTAAGGGTTCACCTTCATTTTTGTTTGTTTTTTGCATGTGAGTATCTATTCCCATCACCACCTGTGGAAAAGGCCATCCCTTCCCTCATTAAATTGTCTTCGTACCCTTGGTAAAAATCATTTGACCATATATGGAAGGGTTTATTTCTGGGTTCTTTATTCCATTTCTTTGCTTTATAAGTCTGTCTTTATGTCAGTATCACACTGTTTGATTACGGTAGCTTTGTAGTAAGATTTGAAATCAGTAAATAAGACATCTGCATCTTTGTTCTATATTAAGATTTTTTGCCTATTAAGGGTCTCTTGAGAAACCAATGAACTTTAGGATAAATTTTGTATTTCTGCAAAAAAAAATTATTGGTATTTTGATAAGGATTCCATTGATTCTATGGATTACTTTGAGTAGAATTAACATTTTAACAATATTGTCTTCTAATCTATAAACATGAGGTGTCCTTCTACTTATTTGCGTTCTCTTTAATTTCTTATAGCAATATTGAAAGTACAAGTCTTTCAATTCCTTGGTTAAATGTATTCCTAAGTATTTTATTCTGTTTGTTATTAATATAAATGGATTTTCCCCTTAAATTGTTTTTAAATTTGTTTTCCCCTCAATTTAAATTGTTTTCCCCTTAATTATTTTTAGATTGCTCATTGTAATTATACAGAATGCAGCTATCTTTTCTGTGTTGATTTTATGTCTGGTAACTTTGCTGAATTAATTCATTATTACAACATTTTTTATGTGTTCTTCAGGGGTTTCTACATTATGACCATGTCATCTATAAACAATAATTTTTCTGCTCATCCAATTAGAATGCCTCTTTCCCTTTCTTCTTGCCTAATTTTTCTGACTAGCATTTTCAGTACTGTGTTAAATAGAAGTGGCAAAAGTAGTCATTGTTTTTTGTTTGTCCCTGATCTCAGAGAAAATACTTCATTTCTTCACCACTGAGATAGATATTAGATACAGCTAATATCTACAATATTAGCTGTAGATGTTTCATATATGACCTTAACAATGCTGAAGTAATTTCCTTCTCTTCCTGCTGTGCTGAGTCCTTTTATCCATGTAAAAGATTTAACTTTTGTCAAACGGTTTTCCTGCATCATTTGAGATGGACAGGTGTGTGTGTGCGTACGTGTGTGTTTCCCTTTCATTCTGTTAATGTGATGTATTACATTGATTTTTGTTGTTGTTGTTGTTTTTGTTGTTTTTGAGACAGGGTCTCATTCTGTCACCCAGGCTGGAGCGAAGTGGTGTGATCACAGCTCACTGCAGCCTACCTCAACTTCCTGTTCTCAATAAATCCACCTGCTTCAGCCTCCTTCGTAGCTGGGACCACAGGTGCACACCACCATGTCTGGCTATTTTTTGTATTTTTTTTGGAGAGATGGGGTTTCGCCATGTTGCCCAGGTTGGTCTCAAATTGTCGGGCTTGAGAAATCTGCCCATCTTAACCTCTCAAAGTGCTGGGATTACAGGCGTGAGTCACTGTGCCTGGCCTATTGATTGGTTTTTTGTGTTGAAACTTGTTTGCATTCCTGGGATAAAACCGACTTGGTCATGATCTATAAACCTTTTAATATACTGATGAATTTGGTTAGCTAATACCGTGTTGAAGATTTTTGCATCAATATTCATCAGTAATATTGTTCTGTAGTGTTTTATTGCTGTCTTTGGTCTTGGCAATAATGTAATGCTGGCATCATGACTTTGGAAGTGTTTCCTCTTTTCAATTTTTTTGAAAAGTCTGAGGGGGGTTAGAGTTAATTCTTTGAAATTTGTGGCATCCACCAATGAAAGTATCTATCTGGTCATGAGCTTTTCTTTCTTAGGAGGTTTTTCAGTTACTGATTCAATTTCTTTACTATTTCTAAATTTGTTCACTCTAATTTAGCATAATTCAGTCTTTACAAGCTGTATATTTCTAGGAATTTATCCATTTCATCTAGATTATCCAATTTGTTGGCATACAATTATTCATAGTACCCTCTTTTAATCCTTTTATTTCTATAAACTCAGTTGCTATTTTACCTGTTTCATTTATGATTTTAACTGAGTCTTCTCTTTCTTTCCTTAGGTAATCTAGCTGAAGACTTGTCAATTTCATTGATTTTTTTTTTTTTTTTTTTTTAATGAACCAACTCTTAGTTTTCTTGATTTTCTCTACTTTTTTTATTGTCTATTTTATTCCTGGTCTAATCTTTATTATTTTCTTCCACTTAATACCTTTCAGTTTGTTCTTTCTCTAGTTGCTTAAGGTATAAAGTTGTTGGTATAAGATCTTTCTTATTTGATTTATTTATGACTATAAATTTTCCTCTTAACATTGTTTTTGTTGTATTCCTTAAATTTTGGTGAGTTTGGTAAGTTCCCTTATTATTTCTTCTTTGACACATAAGCTGATACTATATTGTTTAATTTTCACATTTTTAAGGGTGTTTTGGTTTTTCCTTCTGCTATTGATTTCTAGCTTTATCCCACTGCAATTTGAAAATATATTTTGTATGTATTCAAACTTTTAAAATTTATTAAGACTCATTTTGTGGCCTAAGGTATAATTTATCCTGGAGAGTGTGCTATGTGCATTTGAGAAAACTGTGTATTTTGCTATTGTTTTATACATATATACAAACACACACACACATACACATATATATTTAACTATATATATATGACAGGTTGAATAAATCTATAGTTTTATTCACATCTGTATTAGTCTGTTCTCATGTTGCTATAAAGGTCTGCCTGAGACTGGGTAATTTATAAAGGAAAGAGATTTAATTGACTCACAGCTCTGTGTACCTAGGGAGGCCTCAGGAAACTTACAATCATGGTGGAGGGAAAGCAAACATATCCTTCTTCCCCTGGTGGCAGGAAGGAGAAGTGCCAAGCAAAAGGGGGAAAAGCCCCTTATAGAACCATCAGATCTTATGAGAACTCACTCACTATCATGAGAAAAGCAGCATAGGAGTAATCACCTCAATGATTCAATTACCTTCCACCTGGTCCTTCTCACAACATGTGGGGATTATGGGAACAACAATTCAAGATGAGATTTTGGTGGAGGCACAGCCCAAACATATCAACATCCTCTATTTCCTTATTTTGTTTAGTTGTCTCTCCATGATTGAAAATGGCATATTGAAGTCCTTTACTATTATTGTAGAGCTGTTTATTTCCTCTTCAATTCTGTTAGTATTTGTTTAGTATATTTTAGAGCTCTGATGTTTGGTGCATACAGATGCTTCTCAACTTACAATGGGGTTACGTCTCAATGAACCCATTTTAAATGGAAAATATCATACATTGAATATGTATTTAACACATCTAAGCTACCAAACATCATAACTTAGCCTAATCTACCTTAAATGTGCTGAGAACACATACATTAGCCTAGAGTTTGGCAAGATCATCTAACACAAAGTATTAAAACTATCATATAATATATTGAATATGGTACTGAATATGTATTCCTTTCACACTGTCATAAAGTTAAAAAATTGTAAGTCAAATTTTCACTAAGCTGGAGACCATTTGTATATGTTTTTAATTATTATCTCTTCCTGGTAAATTGATGCTGTTATCATCATACAATGTCCTTTTTTCCCCTCTCTTTTGGTTTCTATTTGCATGGGGTATATTTTTCAATTCTTTCACTTTCAACCTACATGTATTCTTAGACCTAAAGTGAATATCTTATGAATAACATACAGTTGGATTCTGTTTTTAAAATCCATTTTGTCATTCTATCTCTTTTGATTAAAGTGTTTAACACATTTATACTTTAAGTAATCAGTAATAGAGAATAACATTCTTTTGCTATTTTGTTGTTTTCTGCATCTTACAGTTGTTTTGTCCTTCATTTCTTCCATTACTGTCTTCCTTTGTATTTAGATGAACTTTTTAGTGACACATTTTAATTCAGTTCTCATTTTCTTTTATGTATATTTTAGGAATATTTTCTTTGTTGTTATTACAAGGATTATGTGTAACATCCTAAAATTATTATTCTAATTTTTAATTGATACCAAGTAAATTTAATTGCATACAAAAACTCTACTTTTTAACACATCTGCCCCCTACCCACTTTATGTTATTGAGGTCCCAAAAATTACCTTTTTATATTCTGTACCTATTAGCATAAACTTATAATCTGTTTTATTCATTTGTCTTTTAAATTCTTTAGAAAATAAAAAGTGGATATATGAGCTAAATTATGATAATACTATTTTTATATTTGTTCATGTATTTACACTTGTTAAAAATTACATAGTTTCATATGGCTCTGAGTTACTGTCTAACATCATTTCATTTATCTTTTTAACTTGAAGAACTTTCTTTAGCATTTCCTGTCTGGTAGGTCTAGTGTTAATGAACTCCCTCCGCTTTTCCTTGTCTTGGAATGTCTTAATTTCTCCTCATTTTTGAAGAACATTTTTTGCTGGATGTAGAATTCTTGTTTGACAGTATGTTTTTTTCTTTCATTCCTTTAAGTATATCATCTCACTGCCTCTTGGCTTGCTTGTAAGGTTACTAATGAGAAAATCACTAATAGTATTATGAGGGTTATTTGTACACAATGAATCACTTTCCTTTGTCTACTTTAAAGGTTGTCTTCTGACAGTTTGATCATTATGTGTCTTAATATGATATTTTTGTGTTTATTCTGCTTGTAGTTTGTTAAGCTTCTTTTATTTGTGTATGTATGTCTTTCTTCAAATTTAGGAAGTTTCAGCCCTTGTTTCCTCAAATTATCTCTCTGTTTCTTTCTCAATGTCTTCTTCTGGAATTTACATAATGTGTATATTATTCTGCTTGATGGTGTTTCAAAAATCTTTAGGCATTGCTTATTTTTTTTTCAATCATTTTTCCTTTTGGTCTTTAGACTTGGCAACTTCAAATGACTTGCATTCAAGTTCACTGATTGTTTCTTCTGTCTGTCCAAGTTTGCTGTTGAACTTCTCCAATGAATTTTTCAATTCAGTTATTATATTTTTCAGCTCCAGAATTAATTTTTAATTTTTATGAGTACATAATACTTGCACATGTTTATGGGCTACATGTGATGTTTTGATAGAGGTATACAATGTGCAATGATTAAGTCAGGGTAAATGGGGTATCTATCACCTCAAACATTTATTGTTTTTTGTGTTATGTATTAGGAATAGTCCAATTCCTCTCTTTTAGTTATTTTAGAATATACAATAAATTGTTGTTAACTGTAGTTACCCTAATGCACTACCAAAACCAGAATTACTGTCTGGTTCTTTTTTATAATTTTCCTATTAATATTTTAATTTTGTTCATACATATTTTTACTAATTTCCTTAGTTCTTTGTCTACCTACAATTCTTGAACATATTTAGGATAGTTGTCTTGAAGTCTTTGCCATGTAGGTCCAACTGATATGCTTCTTCAGGAACATTTTCTGGGATTTTATTCTTTCCATTTGAATTTCCCCATTTTTTGTATGCTTAGTAATATTTTGTTCAAATATGAGTACTTGAAATAATAAAGAAGCCACCTCTTCTAGCTTTTGCTGATTGGATGTGGAAAATATTTACTAATTAATGAGACTTTGAGCCTTGGAAACAGTCCAAAGTAAAGATTTAGGTTTTTTTCAGATCTTTTCTGAGATTGTAGTTTTCAAGTCTATGTTTGTGCATCCCCAAACTCAGTTTTTCTGGGCCGCTTGTAAATGATTTAATTTCCCAAAGAGTCACTTCCTGCTCCTTCTTAGGAACTTAGATGTTCTGTTGTATCTCTCTCTTCCCATAATTTCTTGCCCAAGGTGTTTATGGTTCTGCAGTCCCTCTGTAGTTTTCATGCATTATGGCACCTATCCACTACTTTCTGTGGTTTCCGGGCTTAGAACCAAACTATGACACCATTGCCTATCTAAGTTCCTACTCAAGTGAAACAAAAATAATTTCTTAAGAAAGCCCATAGATAGGTCAGAACAAGATCTATTCTGTTCTTTCCACCAAAAGGAGGAAACTGGAAATTGGGCTTCTTTCTCTTGACTGTGTTACACCATGCTGGGAGGAAGTTGGATGCAAGAGCAAGTTAAACTTCACAGATTTTTTTAAACTATTTTGAATGTGTTTTTTCCCTTTCGCTCTCCGTTCCTCCTTCCCTTTCTTCACCCCTCTCTCCCTCCCTTCCTTCCCTTTCTTTCATTTTTTGCTTTCCTTCTTCCTTTTGTTTCTTTCTCCTCTCTCTTTCTCTTATACTCTTTTTCCTTTATCTCTCTTTTCTTTCTCTTTCTTTTGTCTTCTCTCTCTGTGTGTCAGAGTCTTGCTCTGTTGCCTAGGCTAAAGTGCAGTGGCAAAATCATAGCTCACTGTAACTTTGAACTCATGAGCTCAAGCAATTCTATCACCTCAGCCTCCTGAGTAGCTAGGACTAGGTGCATATGACCATGCCAGCTAATTTTTTATTATTTTATTTTATTTTAGTAGAGTTAGGGTCTTGCTATGCTGCCCAACCTGACTTCAAACTCCTGGCCTCAAGCAATCTTCATGCCTCGGCCTCCCAAAGTGGTGGGATTACAGGCATAAGCCACCATGAGCAGCCAGCTTTTTCTTGATTGAGTATTCATTTGGTTGCTGCAGACTGTTGTCCAGAGCTGTTATAAAGTTGTGTTAGTCAGATTGTAGTTGCTTATGTTTTCTTTCCATGGGGAAATCAGAACCTTGAGCTTCCTGGTATTATCTTGCTCTAAAATCATTTTTATTTAGTATTATTTATGCCTGTTTTTTACTTCACTAAAATAACCAATAGAGAGGTTCCAACATTTCTAGCTATGTATGTTAAAAATAACCTATTATGCAGGAGAAAAGAGACAATGGTGGGCCAAAAACAGATGTCCCAAAATAAGGCCATGTCAAAAAAAAAAATACAATTCCAGCATGCTGAGTGAAAAAAAAGTCACTAGATTTTTCTGTGTATAACATGAGTACTTCTCCCCAGATTAAAAACAAAGTTCTCTCTTCCAAGTTGTGTATAATTTTATAAATGCAAGCACAGATTTAGATATTTTCACTATTCTTGATGGAGTTGTGAGATTTCAAGTCTATAGTGCACTTTGTTCCTCTCTGTCCCCTATCACTTTTACAGTCCATACTTTGCCTTTAGTGTCATCCAAACTTGGATTGTCTTTCACTTGTTTAAATGCTATCCATTCTTAAAGAGCCATGTCAAACTCCAGTGCTTTCTACGATTTATCTCTGAATGCTAAAACTTATATTTCTTTCTCATTCCTTTGGATTTTTCTTATAGGCAATGACAATAGCTTTCTTAAGAGAGCTAAGCATGAACACTTTTGTAGTCATACTGCATATTTCATTTCTGGGCCATTATCTCTCTCTCAGGTTAGAAAATACCCTAATACATTAGCAAATAGTTTATATAAGACACTGATACACTAGAAACTGGTTTCAAAACTAGGACATAGAGGCCAGGTATCTAAAAATGGAGGAGCAGATAGCAAGAAGTGGCTTTGGAATTATTCACAGTAGGGTGCCAGGGAAGGGAAGCAGTGGGGGAAGGTCTGAAGCTAAATACTTGCTCAATTACAGTTTTGCCAGGGGCCCCATTCTACTCATAAGCTCTACTTTATCAGATTTCTATATTTCTACTGCTTTAATTTCATATACCCAGTAGATGAAATGAGATCTTCTTGGTTGTATGAAGATGAACTCATAATTCTGTGTATGAAGTAATGTGTTGGTTCAGTAACAAGATTCTTTTCTTCTTTCTGGAAAAGGACAAATCAACTATTACACTAAATGGAGTTTGAAATATACTTTCTTACCTTATGGTATTTTTTTGCAGTATAATCTACATTTTAATGGAAAAAAGTTCCAGAGATTAGTTAAAAGATGGGTGAGGCCTATAATTCTAATTAAAAAGTGTCTTCCAATATAATTAACTTGAAATAGTTCAGTGAAGATTACCTATATTATGACATTAGATTTTGAACAAATTTTAAACATAAACCTATGTTTAAACAATGTTTAAAGAGTCAAATTTTCTTCTAAACTTTAAAAATATTTTAAGTCATATATTACTGAGTTCAAAAAGAGGAAGAACACAGATACAACTCTGGTCAATCAGGTACCTTGCCAGGTCAATCATCTTAGCACATACTTTGATCCATTTGTCGCAAAGTCATGCGGCTTCTGAATGGAGCAGTTATATTTATGTTATTTTCTGTGGTTCATCTAAGCTTTTGTGTTAACCTTAGAATCACACCAAATGGATAATCAAGAGAATGGCCTCATCAGAAAATCAAAAGTTGTACATTCTCCAAAAACATGTTATGGTATAGAATTTCATGTACCCAGGAGATGAAATTAATTAAACTTAATTCTAAAATTAATTAGAATTACAGGGCTCATCCATCTTTCAACTAATCTCTGAAACATTTTTCCATTAAAATGTAGATTATACTGCAGGACCAAACTTAAAAGGTCACTGAGACTCAGACCATCATTTGAGAGTTTGGAGCCAGCAACAAGAGATGTTCACCATGCTGATAGCAGAGTTTATGGGCTAAATATAAGGGTGATATTTAAAATACATGAATTAACTTGTTAAGGTTGGATAAGTTGGTTATATAACTTACCAAAAGGTCACCTAGCTACTAAGAGTTGGGATTCAAACCCAAACAATCTGAATTTCCATGCATCTTATTTTCTTCCTCCTACCTCAGCCAGTCTTCTGGTGCTATTTTAGTAGCATTGGGCTCTCCACACAAAATGTTCAATGATTATTTACCAACCAAAATACAAAAGGGTGGAAACCAACTGTTTTTAATAATTAACTTACATTTTTCTTAACTGGTTTCCATTTTCTCTTTTCTTTGGGGTTCTAATTAATCTGGTTTTTCCCCTATTATCTGCTTTCCCACAGTTGAGTTTCATAGCTGCATCTGGTAATAATTTCCCTTATTTTGTAAATATCACCGGGCTTGAGATTGAATTCATTTTAGCATTCTTTTCTGACTAATCAAGGTACATTCTTGGACCAGATTTATGAAGCTGTCTCTCCTTTCTAGTCACTAACAGTCATGCTTCTCACTTACCTTACACTGGGGTTTTTCCTTCCAAGATGAAGAGGCTGTTTCAGGCATTGTCTTTGGTGTGGCCATGTCAAGCTCAGCACCAGCTCTTTTAACATGCATCTCCTTGGATTCTATTACCTGATTTGAGATTACTTCAGTACTTTCAATATTTGCACTGGCTATGGTCTGACAACATTTACTTAGTGACAAAAATTTTTTCAGGCTGCCCGTGCTTAGTGTTGACCTAGGAGAAACTTTGCTTTGTACTGGCTTCTTGACTTCTTTCACTTGATCTTCAAATACTTCAATGCCTTCTTCTTTTGCAAAAGTCTCTCCTAAAACAACTTCCTTTTCATCAGAATCTGGTTCCTCTTTTACGTGATTTTCCAAATACATTTGATCAATATCATGAGCTACTAATCGAACAATAAGATCATTTTTACTTTGAACATCTCTTAAGAGCTCCACCTTTGTAATATCAGGCTTTCTTATATTCTGAAATGAATTTCTGGCAACGGCCTGAAATTAAAAGTATAGCAAATATTAAAAATAAATGCCTAAATCACTTTCCTGTAGTTCGATTATGATGTAGCTATTTTCTTATAATTTCTAGTTTCGATTTAAGTAATATCTTCAAATATCGCTTAATTATATATTAGCAATATTTTTAAAATAAATAAAGACACATAACAAAACATATTTGTTGGCATGCCATTTTTCTTATTAAGGTATTTATTACATACCTTAATCTAATATAACTTTCCAAAAGTCAGAGCAAGGTCTAGCATAATTAATTTAATTACTTCCTCTTTATCATTTATCTTGAAAGTTTTGTGACAGAAGTAGACAGGATAACCTATTTTCCAAAATCCTAAGTAAGGAATTATAGAGAAATCTAAATATACATATTTTCAAGAAAAAAAAGGGCAACATATTCACTGATCTTGATTTTCAAAAGTAATGAATAACCCAAATAATGGTTTTAAAATTTTTACTCCCTATTCCTCCACTTTTTATCTTTTGGGCATATTTTCCAAAAGATTCTTCAAAATATAAATCTTCATTTCTTCTCACTTCCTCAGTTAAATCTCAGTTTCCACTGTCAATGTTAAAGACAGATCAAAGAAAAGACAATTATAATTAAATGACAGAATTTTCCCATTTCTCTAGCTTTTGACCACTCCACAGAATCTCAAAATTAAGTTAATAATATTAGCTCTCAACCTCCCTTTGTAATAGCATAAACCAGTTTTTCAGATAATGGTGCCTCAAAGGAATATCCATAGAAACAAAATACCAGAAGAACCTCTTTAAAACATTTTTAAAAATCAATTTTGATTATCTGTGCTATTGGAGGAAAACAGTGGTTTAGAAAATCCAAAATCATTTTATATGGCTTTGGGATATATTACTACAAATGGTTTTAGTATGCATATGTCTGGTGTGTGAAGAATCTATGGTACCTTAAAACAGAGAATTAAGTCTTGAGGCAGAACCAACAAGAGTCTAGGGTTTCTAACCTATCTTTCTTTCTCTTCACTGCTGTGTCCTTTTGTTGAAGATAGATAACATTGGTAGCCAGATTGGTGCCAATTACATGCCTTAACTGAGTTCCCCATGTCTTGTTCTTTATTGTTTTATTTTTAGGATGGCTTATTTTTAGGATACAATGGGGGTATAGGCATTGGGCAAACATTCATGTTTGAAAAGGGAGAAATTCGCCTGATAGAAGGGGCTACAGGCCTCATGCAAATCCAAAACCTAGTAGTGCAATCATTATATTTTAAAGCTCCAAAATAATTTCCTTAGACTGTATGTCCCACATCTAGGGCACCGTGATGGAAGAGGTAGGACTCTCAAGGCCTTGGGCAGTCCTGCCCCTGTGGTTTTTGCAGCACTGGTGGATACTCTTAGAGGTTGCTGAGTGCCTGAGGCTTTTCCACGCTGAGGGTGCAAGATGCCAGTGGATCTACCACTCTGAGGTCTGCAGAATGCAGACTCACTTCCAACAACTGAACGAAGCAGTGCCCCAGTGGAGACTCTGTGTGGGATCTCCAACCTTAACATGCCCCCTCTGCACGCCCTGGTAGAAGTTCTCTGTAAGGGCTCCACTCCTGCAGCAGGCTTCTGCCGGGGCATGCAGGTTTTTCTGCACACCCTCTGAAATCTAGGCAGAGGCTGAGAAGCCTCATTTACTCTTGGATTCTGTGTGCCTATAGGCTTAACACCACATAGAAACCACCAAGGCTATGGCTTGCAGCCCAAGCTGTAACTGGGCCCCTTTGAGCCACAGCTGGAAAAGTAGCTGTGGGGATGTGAGGAATGTTGTTCTGAGGTTGCAGAGCCCATGAAACCATTCTTCCCGCCTAGGCCTCTGGAACTGAAATCAAACAGATTGCAGTGAGGATCTCTGAAATGCCTTTGAAGTCTTTTCTCCATTGTCTTGAATATTAGCACTTAGCTCTCTTTCAGTTTTGGAAATTTCTCTAACAACTGGTAGTTTTACAGCCATCTTGAATTTCTCTCTCAAAAAACAAACAAACAAACAAACAAAAAATCTTTTTTTTTTTCTCTGCCACATGGCCAGGCTGATTTTTTTTATTTTTATTTTTATTTTTTGAGGTGGAGTCTTGCTGGAGTCCAGCAAGAGTGCAGTGGCATGATCTCGGCTCACTGCAACCTCTGCCTCCCAGGTTCAAGTGATTCTCATGCCTCAGCCTCTGAAGTAGCTGGGACTACAAGTGTGTGCCATCATGCACAGGTAATTTTTGTATTTTTAGTGGAGATGGAGTTGGAGATCATGTTGGCCAGACTCGTCTCAAACTCCTGACCTCAAGTGCCCCACCCACCTCGGCCTCCCAAAGTGCTGGGATAACACGTGTGAGCCACCACACTCAGCCAATTTTCCAAACTTTTATGCTCTGCTTCCCTTTTAAATATAAATTCCGAATTTAAGTCATTTATTTCCTCCTGCATCTGAGAATACGCTGTTAGAAGCAGCCAGATCACATCTTGAATGTTTCATTTATGAGAAATTTCTTCTGCCAGCTATCCTAGGTCATCACTCACATGTTCAAACTCCACAGAACTCTAGGGCATGGACACAATGCACCCAAGTTTTTTGCTAAGGCATAACAAAAGTGACCTTTGCTCTAGTTTCCAGTAAATTCCTCATTTCCATCTGAGACCTCATCAGCCTGGACTTCATTGTCCATTGTCTGTTAACCAGTTCCAAAGTTGCTTCCATATCTGCAGGTATTTTTTACAGTAATGCCCCACTCCTTAGAACCAATTTTCTGTGTAAGGCCATTCTTCCACTGCTATAAAGAAATTCCTAAGAGTAGGTAATTTATTTAAAAAAGAGGTTTAACTGGCTCATGGTTCTGTATGCTTTACAGGAAGCATAGTGGCATCTGTTTTTGGGAAGGCCTGAGGAAGCTTCCGATCATGATTGAAAGCAAAATAAGAGCAGACACATCACATGATGAAGGCAGGAGGAAAATAATGTGTATGTGTTGGGCAGGGTGCAGGGGGGTGCCACACACTTTTAAATGACCAGATCTTGCAAGAACTCACTGCTGCAAAGACAGCACTAAGCCATGAAGGGTCTGTCCCCATGACCCAGACACCTTCCACCAGGATCCACCTCCAGCATTGGAGATTACAATCCAACACGAGATTTGGGCAGGGATAAATATCAAACTATATCAGGGTGTGAAAACTTAAAGCATTAATTAACATATTTACTAGCCTTGAGATTCAGTTTAGTGGGTTGCAGAAGAGTGCTGAAAAAATTTACTCTAAGCTTATGCTCCAGGAAGCATGGTTCTATAAAATTTTGGTAATTTTCCAGGCTATGGACTACATGCCTAAGCATACTCAGCACTCTCACAAATGCATACTATCAGTTAAAGGGATTTTAATAAAAATCAAAATGTCTGATAGATCAGTGCAACCTTTCTGTTGGCGAGACAAATCTTTTGTCCTCAGTAGTAGTTTCCTTGTAATAAGGACATTATTTTTGGCATTTTAAATTCCCAGTTAAAATATTTGGGGACTGCGTATGGGGTGACAGGACAGAGTTAGGTCTAGAGCAATAGGAGAGAGGCTCATAAAAATAGCAGCAATACTACAGCTGGGTTTAGAAAATACAAGTGTGTAAGTGGAAAGAAAATGGATACATCTTGAGAGGCCAGGGCAAATGGGAAAGGCTAACATAATTGAAGTAAAATAGAACAAATGTAATCTAAGAGTCTGCAGTCTAATGTCTGCCGATGAATGTTACTAAAAGAAAATGAGTACTACTCTGGTGCTTTAAATTTGAAAATTAAAACTATTTTAGATTGTTCCATATATCCTGATCTTCTTTTAACTGACCTGCTTGAACACCTTTAGATATCCATAACGAACTAAGGAACTACACAAGTTTGCTGCTTTTAAATATTTAAATGACAATTATAACTTCTTTCAGTCTGGTTTTACTGTGAAGGGTATGTGCTTATAATCTCATTCTTAAAAAGAAAAATTCAAAAGGATTGTCTTAGGAAAACTAGTTTGAGACTTTTAGAGTGAGCCACAGAACTAACATGACAAATCCTAGTGAATAATATGACTGTATGGATGAACTGATGCAACCAATTCTCCTATTGGGCTGAGCAACAGCAACAACAATGAATGCATTTTCATATACTTATTTGAGGAAAGAAATCACAGAAGAACCATGTCTCACTATTCACTCATTTTCATGCCATTGCTTTTGCACTTACCTCTAATGGTTTTACATCCAGTCTTCCAGTCTTATCCAATGAGGGACGTCTTTCTCTCTTTTTCTTTTCTAAATTAGGTGCTTCTGAGGAGTAATTTCTCCCACTTATTGATGCTCTTCTCAGTTCTGCTATGCTACGTCCAGTTACTTGCAAACACTCCTGCTTAAGCTTCTCAAGAGGTTGAGTTTTTATAGAAATAACTGCTAAGTGTTCTGAAATAATTTTTGGATCTATTTTGACTGGTTTTTTTCCAACATGTGGAACTATTTTAATTGAAGATTCCTCTTCAGATAAATTTTGATCTAACTTTTCTTGCTCTAATTCAGGAATCACATTAACAGCATGTTCTTGGGCCTTTCGAACAATTCTATTAATGTCTAGCTCTCCAGAGAGATCAGCATTTGAAATTGTTGAGCTAATTGTATCTAACGGAAAACTTGAAACTCCATCAATAATTAAACTAGCCACTTTTTTAGGAAAGGCTGTGTTTGTATCTTTTATATCATAATAAAGCTGTTTGTTGGTTCCTGATTGTTGCAGTATGTTGCTATAAACAGAATCAACAACCTGATAAATCATTTCTCTACTTTCTGGCTTTAAACAGTGCTCTTCAGGATCAGAAGTTATTAGACTAATGCTATTTCTGGAAATTTCAGTTGTTACCGATTTTGATAGTTGAGATGCAATTTTATTTAACTCAGGCTTTGATAAGTTCTTTTCATCTTTGCTTGAGGAACCTGGCAACCTTACTAGTTTAGCCAAGAACAAGGCCAACACCTCTTCTAAAAGTTTGGCATCTAATGTCAAACCTTTTCTAGGTGAAGACTTTTCCTTAGACTTAAGTTCATCAATAATTTTGATCACTTTTTCCATAATTTTGACAGCTTCCAGAACTAATTCTGAATTTGATACTTCTTCCTCTACTTGAGGTTGAAATTCAGAATTGGAAATTGCATTCACCATTAAAAAGCCTATTGTATCAGAGAGGACATTGCTTTTACCCATTAAATCTTTAAATATAGAAGTATAAGAGCCAGAGTGCTTTAAAACACTGGTATAAATATAATTAACTATGTTTTCAATAGTTGCATTATCAGCTACAGGCACAGTAGGTGATTTCTTGGTGGGTGGTACAAGTTTAATCTTACTTTTGGAGATAAATTCTTGGACTGAATTTAGTACTTTTGAAGTTATTTTTTGCATATCAGTTTCTAGAGATTTGGTTCTTTCTTTATGCACTTTTGGAAATATAGATAAAAGCTTTGATAAAAATTTCACAGCAATTTCTTCTATTATGTTGTAAGACAGCTTATGAGCATGTGATGGTTTAGGTAGGGGCACATCAGTAGTTTGGAAAACATCTTTAAGGATCTTTTCAACAATGTTTTCGACTTCCACACACTGATGTGGAGTTAGCTCTCCACAAAAATAGCTCTGCAACTGATTGCTAGCCACTTCTTGTAGAACCAAGTCAACTATGTTTTCTGAAAGGATTTTGCATCCACTGATTACACAATTTTGTATAATCTCTTGTGATCCAAACTGTGGCAAGAGATTATTATAAACAGACTGAACAACTAATTGAATAATTTCATCATCATCAGATTGTAAGGTTTCTACATATTGTATAGTCATATATTTATCTTGGGAGATCTCTGTTGCAACTGCACTTACTAACTTCACTTGAAGGAAATTTAGTTCTGTGAACAAATTGTCCTCAGGTTCTTTTGTTTTAGTGCTGGATATTGTTGAGAAAATTTTGGATAAAAGAGCAGAAATCACATTCTCTAAAAATTTATGAGGTAACATTATTGTATATGGTGATGAAGTTTGACATTCTTTGCTGGCTGTTTGGGCCAACTTTTGGACCTCTTTAACAACATCCTTAGATTCCAGAGGCAAACATGCTGAAACTGAAACCTCATCACAAAATATCAAGTTAACCTGATGCTGGAAAATTTCATTTATCACTGCACCAGTTAGTCGTCTTGCTAAATTTTCTCCATTACTGTTTATATTCTTACAAATAGAGTCTTGAGATCCATATTCATTTAAAATATTACAAACAGAAGAGTGAACAACTTTATTGACCAATGTTTTGTCAGTTGATGGTATCTTATCTGAAGAAGGTTTTCTTGTCATTTTATGCATAGGTGGCATTTTATCTGCAGATTTTATCTTAATGCTGGATGGTGCTTCATCTGTAGTTGTCTCTTTATACCTGGGAGGTACTTGAGGAACTGAAGACACTTTACCCACAGGGAACTGATTTCCCTTATCTGGCCTGAAAACCTTAATTTGAGCATCTGAAAACTCCTTTAACAGTGAATTGATGAGTTTCATAGCAGTGTCATAGAGTTTAGCTTGATTTTGCTTATCACTAACTTTTTGACATCTATCTTGTATTTGTGTTTCTGGTATAGAAGAAAAGATCAATTTTTTCACCATCTCAGTAATAACATCTTCTAAAAACTTAGCGGGAAAAATTCCAGGTTTACTCTCTGGTTGGTTTTGAGAATTGTCTGGTTTACTGGGTTCACTTTTAATCTCCTCTCTTACTTTCTCTTTTTCTCTCTCTTCCTCTTCTTTTTCTTTGGCAGGGACATTTTCGTTAGTTGAGGAGGATAATTCTTTTGTTGTAACAGACTGTGCTGAATCCCTGCCAATCTCTTGAATTACATTTAATACATTATCACCTGGGGGCCTTCGGTCGTAACTGAGTTTTGAATAATATGCTGGTTCTGGAGAAGAAGATAGTTCTAAAACATCTTCATAAATATTATCAGTGACATTTTGAACATATTCATAATCTGAGTGGTGTTCCTCATCCCTACCTGTTTGTGTTGGAGAGTCTCTTCTCCCCTCACTGATTGATGTTTGAGTTCTTATTTCCAAAATCTCTGTTTTAGTCCCTAGATTTTTCTTGGACTTCGAGGAGGGTAACTGAAAGAGCTTGTCATCTTTTTTGAATGATCTTTCTCTTGCATTGTCAATCTTCTTTTTATAGCCTATTTCAGAATCTGATTCAAGTACTTCCTTCTCATATTCTGTATCATCAATTATTAATGAAAAATGTGTGTGTACCTCATGATCTTTCCCTTTTTTATCTCTTGGAATTAAATTTATTTCCTTCTCAATTTCTTTATTAAATGTTTCACTCAAATTTAGCTCCTGAGTATCTTTACTTTTCACAGTGGTAGTTGAAGAAGTAACTTTTGATACATTCTCACTGTGTTTCTGAGTACAAATTCCCACTTTATTTTCATCCACTTTCTTTTCATTTGTCACACTTGTAGCCAACCCTGATGTCAGGTTAATTATGCTGCTTTTCATAATTGCATTTATAGAGCTAAGTACTGGATTTTGGATGTCACCTTTTTTCATTGATGTGTCCTTGGTTTTAAAACTTTTATTTCTACTCACTGTGCCTCTATTTATTTCCAAAGTGTTCATTGTGTTTCTGCAGTCTGAGGTGGAAGAAGTATCTTTATATGATTGATCTGGTAAAGAAAGTTGGTTCTCTTTTGCACATCTGCTTATTTGTGTAAAGGTGTTTTGTAGTAGGTGTTGAACCCTTTGGGTGATATTATCTGGATTTAGAAATGAAAAGAAGGTGGAAGACCAGTCTCCTGAAAAAAGTGGTTGAATCTTGAATGCAGACATTGCCTTCTGGGTTAGAGCAGCAATCATCCCTATAGCAATGTTACTTTCATCACCTTTTTGAATATCATTAGATGTGCATTTTTCTATGAACTGATCATATACAAAATTGGATATTTTATCAACTGTCTCTTTATCAATTGCTGGAAAAGAAAATATTTTTTCAGCATTTGGTAAAACTTTAATTTCATTTTTCATAAATTCCCTTATCAGAGAATTTGCAAGTTTTAGAGCCAAGCCCGTAATATCTAGCTCTGTTATTTCATTTTTCTTAGAATCTTCAGTAATAATGGGGAGAGAACAAAATTTGTGAACAAGGTCAACGATTATGTCTTCCAAAAATGTAGCTGAATATAGAGAAGGCTGTGTCTTTTCTTTACCAGATTTAGCAAGTTTGGAGACATGGTCATAATCAGATAAGTCACTGAAAGATGATTCTTCACCATGTAAAAATGGATGTAAATGATGATACATGATTTCTTTCATAATAAAACCAGCTAATTTACTGAGGAATGAGCGTCCTTTTTTGTCTGCATCTTTTTGTACTTCAGCTTGGAATTCAGATGTTTTCAAAATATTATTACATATGGAGTCAACGAAATTTTCAGTAGGTTCTAACTTCATACTTTCTGCATTATCTTCTGCCATGGAAAGTCGAATCTCATGTTCAGAAATTTCTTTTATAATTTCATCAGTCAATTTTGAAGCTATGTTCACAAATTCATCATCTGGTGGAAGCTCTTTCTCTTTTAGTTCATTTTCAGTGTGAGTTGAAGGGTTGACATGCGCTAGAAGCCTGTAAATCATATCTTCTAAAAGAGAACGAGGCAACACAGTAATATATGATGGCAAGGCATGGCTATCCTTTGTGATTATGTTAAGCACATTTCTGATGATATTATCAGCTTGGGGGTATGAATAAGAAGAAGACTCTAATTCTCCTGCAACTAATGACTGCACTTGATAATCATATATTTCTTCCAATAGCAAATAATATATTTTCCTACCAAAACATATTGTGTCACTTTGTATAACCCTATGTATTTGAATCAGAGACTTATATTGATCTAATACTTTTCCATATACAGAGTTGACTATTTTTTGAACCATTTCTCTATATCTTTCTGAGAAACACAAATTTTCATCAAAGTTATCTGCAACTAAAATCTCTGATGTGGTGAACTCCTGAACAATTGAATTTACCAATGTTGTAACAATCCTGGCAAGTTTTGGTTTTGCTCTATCTGGGTTTTCAGTAACCAACATATTACGTGAAAATGCATAAAGAATTTTGCATAAGAGCTCAGAAATTACTTCCTCCAAAAAGACAGATGAGTTGACAATAAAAGATAATTCTCTTTGTTTAGGATCTATTGCTTTCGATTTATAAGTTTGATCAACTGCAGCCAAAAGGAGAGTTTCATCTTCAGATAAAAATGATTGAATATGATGGTTAAAGATTTCTTTTATTATAAAACTTGCTATTTTTGGAACAGGTATGTCACTTATGCTCTTCTTGTCTTTTGTAATGGACTGGTATATATTTGAATGAGAAAGATCAGCATAAATGGAATCCACCATAGACTGGATATCTTTTGCTGAAATCATACTCTGTTTTTTATTCCCATATTTAATAATACATATTTCATGTTTTGAAATTATTGACATAATTTCATTTATCAGTTTTATCACTGTATTGCTTAAGTCTGATTTAGTAGTATCTGACTGCTCTGCACTGGTGTTCAATGGACTGATCTGAGATGTAAGCTGAGTAACTATTTTTTCCAAATGACTATGTGATAACATAGTGGTATACATTGTTGAAGCTTGTCTTTTGAATCTTGATTTACTTATATCATACTGAACTCTTTTTATTAAAACATTTGCACTGAGTTTGGAATATGACTTAAAAGGTAGATTTGCTATAAGATCTGGGTGAATTTGGAAATCAAAAATTTCAGCCAGGATGACATTAGTTATTCTTGCAGCCAATGTCTTTGTGTCATTTAGAAAATCTTTATTGGGCACTACTTCCATTTCATATTCTTGCAAAACTTTGCTATACACCATGTCAACAATTGTTTTGACTACATCCCTCTCCACTGGAGGTAAACACAATCTTTCCTCAGTATTATCTATAATGCTAACTTGGGCTTTTGAGAATTCCCCTATAATCAAATGTATGAGTTCTTCAGCTTTCTCAAACAGTTCATCTTCTGAATCTCTTGTGGATTTTGTTTGTACAATGCCTACTAACCTGTGGAATATTTTTCTTAAAACCCCAGAGATTACATCTTCCAAGAATGTTGAAGAGTAAACACTGGTATAAAATAACTTCCTTCTCTCATCATCAAAATATGTGTCTGATGAAGATAATGATTTTCCATTCACAAATGGCTGAAGATGTTTTTGACAGATATGTTTAATGATGAAACCTGCTATTCTATCGATAAGAACATCATTACTGCTTACGATATTTTGCACAGCTGATTCTTGAGAACCAGAGGTTTGCACAACATTTTCAAATACTGAATCAACAAGGTGCTGAATATCATCTTCTGAATAAATAAACTTGGTTTCTTCTTCCTCTTTTGAAAATCGAATTTCATGTTGGGAAATTTTCATCCTAATATCACTAATTAGGTTTGAAGCAATGTCATTGAAATTCACTCTTGATATATCTTTTTGGGTTTCTCTGTTTAGAACCAGGCTAGATGCAGAAGAAAATAATTTAGATAATAGTACTCTGATCATATCTTCTAAAAATGTGTAGGGCAGCAAGGTGTTATATAGAGGTACACTCTGGCTTGGCTCAGTAGATTTACTGATATTACTAAGGATGTCCTGAGCAATATTCTCAGCCACTGAATTGGAATAGGTAGAAGCTGACAAATCCCCAGAAAACAGTGGATGAAGAAGGTAATCTGAAATAGCTGCTACAATTAAATTGGTAATATTTTCCACAAAAGTGCCACTATCTTCAGACTCTTTATCAACAGCAAAGTCTAGCCCATGCTGCTTTAAAGCATTTCTATAAACTGTGGTGACAAGTTCATCCACAATATCTGTATTGAAAGAAGAGAAAGACTGTTCTTTGTCATCATAAAGAATGTGAATTTTAGCTCTATTGAAATGCTTATTTATGGAGTTTACTATTCTTTGGGTCATGTTTTTCAACTCAATTTCAGTGTTATGTTTTGGGCTGAAAATCTTTGACAAAAGTCTGGCAACAATCTCCCTTACAAATGAATCAGGGTGAATATCTAAGGGTGATTGCTTCTGAGGTCTGTGTGACTCTATCACTTCACTCAGAACCTGTTTAACAATAGTAGACACTGGATCCAGTGGAGTCCCTGGATGACATAAAACCTCTCCACTCAAAAATGGTTGAAGATGATTTTCGATAATCTCTTGGATGATACAGCTGGCTATTTGGTCAACCATAATTGGGCTTCGGCTTACCATACTTTTTTGTATTGAAACAAGAGAGTCAGACATTTGTAAAATATTACAATAAACAGAATCCACCATCTTTTGGAGGTTTTTTCCAGTATATAGATATTGTTTATCATATATAGTGAAACAGATTTTATGTTTTGAAATGGCTGACATAACCTTATCTATTATACAAGTGGACATTTCATTAAAATCAGAACTCATTAAATATTTTTTTCCTAAAGAGGAACATGTAATGGGTGGAGGAATTAGCTGAGATAAAAGCCTTCTTATGACATCTTCTAAAAATGAATGTGATAACATGGTACTATAGTCTGATGAAGACCTGGGTAGAGAAGTAAATTCTGTTAGGTTACTTTGAAGCTTTTGCAATATAATTTCAGGTTTGAGAGGGTAATATGAATGGGGTATGAGATATTCCCTGAAGCAAGATGGCAGTTTGTAGTCTAAAATCTCTAACAATATGCCATTTGTTATTTGTTCTGCTACTGAGGCATTGTCGTACACCAGATTATTACCACAGATCATTTTTAATTCATACTGCTGTAAAACATCATAATAAACTGAGTCAACAATTTTGCTAACTGTTTCTGTATGAACTGTTGGAAAACACAGCCTTTCTTCAGCATTCCGTAGAACGGTGACTTGAGCATTATTAAATTCATTCACTACACTGTTGACAAGTAATATATTCATCTCATTGAGCCAGGACACAGTGATGTTTTTATTTTTGCCCCACAATGACATAGAGAGATTAAAAAACAATTCTGAAATTATTCCTTCCAAAAATGTGGCTGAATAAACACCAGCATATATACCTTCCTGATGTAGCTTATTATGAATGGCTACCTTATCCATTTCCTTTGTTCTCTGTTTTTCAAGAGGTGACACAGAAGAGGATTTTACTGCACAATGCTTGTCAAATGGTGCTTGTATTTTGGAGCTAACCACACTGGGATTATTCATGGATACTGTCAAAGAATTATTGTCATAGCTACTGAGTCCTAAAGAACTTTCATTTTGTCCTAATTCTATTAATTCTGGCTTTCTTGCTTTTGTGAAACTGGACTGTATTTCTCTTGTTCTATAGTTCAGATACTCATTTGCAAAAGGTAGACTTTCTGGAGCTTGTTGTATACTGTGAGATAACTTGTCCATCAATGATTTAACCAAGCTGTGGGAAATAATAGTAAGCATAGAGTCTGATGACAATAAGTCTTGATCAATTTCTGCCACATTCTCCAAAAGTTCTGACATGTAATCTACTTGAAGGCATTCATGGTCCATTCCTCCCTTATGATAATCAGATTTTCCATCTTCTACACTTTGAAGCATTTTTAAAAGTTGACATTCTTCTTCTGATGTTTCCTCTGAAACAGACCCTTTATCAAGAAAAGCAGTGCTTGTGCATTCTTCCAAAAGCATTCTGATAAGTTTCTCACATACAACATTGAGAAGAAAAACTGATTTTGAGGAGAGCTGTAGGTTATTGCTAAGTATGCTAGTAGGTTGTTCATTATTTGAGGAGTAGAAAAATGTTCTTTGTATTTTACCAGAATCCATACCCCTATCTAGGCATTCATCTGGTGAAAATAAATCTGAAACAATATTAAAAACTTTATTGACTACTTCTTTGGATTCACTTGTTTTTAGGTTACCAACCAGGCTGTTTAACTTATATGTAAGATAACTTAATTTATTTTTTTGAAAAGGTTGATCAATTTGTTGAGTAGAGAATTGCCAGTCTCTGGGGCCTTCCTGTCTATTGATTTTGTTGCAAACGGATACACTATTATTGCTATGCATAGAAAATGATTTGTTTCTTTCATTGCTTTCAAAGTGATAATCTATTTCTATTTCTTTGGACAGTACATGAATCACTCCTACTAAGAGATCCTGAAAGAGGTCATCAAAGCCACCAGAAACTATTCCTGGACAGTAAATGTATTTTGTTGGTATGGAAACCATTTTCTGTGCAATGTCAGCCTGTATAATTTTATTATTAAAAAGAATTTTAATAATGATTTCAGAAATACATAAAGCAAGTTCTCCAATGGAAATTGACCTGCTCTCAAATACTTGAGAATGAATTGAAATAATCTTGCTAAATGTTGCTTCTTGAATTTCCCATGCTTTCTCTTTTTCTCTACCCTTTTTGGTGCCATCAGAAATGCTTGAAGTTAAATGGTAAAGTACTGACTCAGTGAGATGTTCACAACATTGATAAATTGAAGAATCATTGTATATGTTTCTTAGGAGCTGTTTTGATTCATATTTTTTCCTTGACCATGTAGAAACAGCAGACATCTCTTCTTCACTAAAAACTTAAAAAAGAAAACATTGTAATTTTAGCATGGATTAAAGAAAAGATAGAAAATTTGATGTATTTGTAATTATTATTTACATATATATTTCACCCTTTGAGCAACTCACTAAAGAAAAATCTAGAAAAAAAAAGAAATTAGATTTTCCTTAAACATTTATTTATCACCTGTAGAATCTTAATTTTAGCCAGTAAGTTAAGAAAATAGCACCCCAAAATTCAATCCTTTAGGTCAAATGCTGATGTCTGCCTTGGTTGGATGGTTATGAACTCTAAGAAGTTGGAAAGCTTGGGGCAGAGAAATAATTTCCAGGTTTAGCGATGCATCCTACCATGTCTCCAGTGATATCTAGAGGTGCCATATAATTATTTTAAAATATCTTTAGACAAAACATTTAATGTTATGCTATGTTTTACTTTTAGGACATTAAGGAGTTGTGTTGCAGTATCAAGTTGACTAAAATAAAAATGTGGCAACTCCAGAAAAGCTAGTAATAGATTGCAATAGCAGTAGTACTTTAACCCCTAGATTATAGTTTGTCACTAAGAAGGAAGGTTGGTCCAGCCAGGTGAAGAACTCTATATTTGTTATGTCCAAAATTGTATTTGTTACAAATCATTACCTACTTGCAATGGCCACTTCTGGGTGTGGCAGCTAAGAACAACACAGTTATTTTCCTCAGAACCTAATTACATATTACATATCTTCATGTGTTATCAGGCAAGACTCTATGCAGATAGAAGACTTTAGGCTGAGCTTTGACTACTACACAGGTTTTGGCCATGTCAAGATAAAGGGAATGAGGAAAAGATATTCCTAGCGGAAGAAGGAAGATGAGCGAAGTCACTGGAAGACCTTGGAGATGTCTGAGAATAGGAATAGAATTGATAGAGCCAAGTATCAATGTGATGAAATCATGGATCTTCTCTTGCTTGTTTTGCTTTTGTTTATTTTTCTAAAATCAATTAAGTCATGCCTGGAGTAAGTCTATTTAAGAATGTGTAGCTGTAGGCTGGGCGCGGTGGCTCAAGCCTGTCATCCCAGCACTTCGGGAGGCCAAGACAGGCAGATCACGAGGTCAGGAGATCGAGACCATTCTGGCTAACAAGGTGAAACCCCGTCTCTACTAAAAAATCCAGGCGAGGTGGCGGGCGTCTGTAGTTCCAGCTACTCAGGAGGCTGAGGCAGGAGAATGGCGTGAACTCGGGAGGCGGAGCTTGCAGTGAGCTGAGATCCGGCCACTGCACTCCAGCCTGGGCGACAGAGCGAGACTCCGACTCAGGAAAAAAAAAAAAAAAAAAAAAGAATGTGTAGTTGTAGCTACATTACCGTCCACCTTGGGAGAATACTGGTTTTAAGGGTGGAAAATAACCTCCTTGTGCAGGTGGGTAGGACTGCTAATATCTCCAATTAGAATGATGTGTGAGTGATGTATCTGGGCTGGTGATGTAGCAAGTAATTATTGGTAACTGAAACTACTGTCCTAGTTCTGGGGTATTATAGTAATATTAAACTGAATTTTATTAATTGTCAATAATCAACAGTTTTTGATATACAAAATGACTATTACATGTTGCTTAACCGAATATATAAACATGAACATACTTAGAAAGGTAATGAAAATTTAATCCCTGTAATGATACAGTTGGAGTATTATACCTAAAAGGAATTTAAGTCAGAATACTGGAATGCAAATAAAACAAGATATTTAATTCTACTGTTCTTTTAAACTTTGTATAATAGTAACAAAGCCTTCAAGAATACAAAAATTAAATGACTTTTAATCAGTTAACTGCACATCCCATATGATTATAAAGAAGTTATGCATAAGAATTTTTAAAACACTTTCACATTTTCGCCTCATGCTCAATGAAAATCTCCTGCTTTAAAATGGTCTCATTTTCTCTCATTTATAGATAGAGAAAACTGAGCAACACACTCTTCAAATTCAAATCCTGCAAACAGTTATTTATTTATTTTTGTATTATGATGAATTAGAAAGCAACTGAGGTTGAGCATGGTGGCTCATGGCAGTAATCCCAACACTTTGAGGGGCCAAGAAAGAAGGATCACATGAGGCCAGGAGTTTGAGAGCAGCCTGTGCAACATAGCAAAATCCTGTCTCTACAAAAAGATTTTTAAAATTTAGAGTGCAGTGGCATGCCTGTGGTCCCAGCTATTTTGGGGGAAGGCTGAGATGGGAGGATCTCTTCAGTCCAGGAGTTCAAGGCTGCAGGAAGCAATGATCATGCCACTGTACTCTAGCCTCAGTGACAGAGACACTATTTCTAAATAAAATAAAATAATAAATTTAAAATAAAATTAAAATGTAACTCAGTAGTCATCTACTTCCCAGGCTATTTTCAGAAAAATAGTGAATACAGCTTTTTAGACAGGAGATCTTTTAAACATGTCTTTTACTGCTTTTCTTCCTAAATCATGCAAATTTTTAGTGTATGTTCTTTCTTGCTTACCTGTAGTTTCAAAGTTCTTCAAATATGTGACCACAGATGTGGTGACATGTCTTGCTATCAAATGAACTTCACTGGAACCCATTTCATGATCAGCAAAAGTAAAGGACTCAACTTCCTTCAGAGTCTCTATCTTTGGGTACTCCTTATTTTTCAATTTTTGCAATGAAGAAGAATCTTCCCTGCTGGCTTTAAGGTTTTTGTTTTCTTTCTCAGGTATATAGTTGGTTTTTTTATCCTGCATTCTAAGCAAACTTTTTTCCTTATCCTTTTGTCCTCCAGATACTTCAGATAAATAACTTTGTGTTGATATGAAAAATGGCTTCATTATTTCCCTGTTCTCATTAGCATGTGGTTGACTCGGAAAGCCACAGCTGGATAGCACAGTATTGACAATATTTTCTGCAGCTAAACATATTTTGAGTGGAGAAATGGTTGTCTGAATTTGGTTTGGTTCAACAACTGGTTTTAGGTTCTCATAATGAAATACTCTTAGATTTTCACGTTTTCCCATTTCTATGAATGATAAGACTTGCTTTAATGCTGCTTCTGTGGAGTCATTTGCTTTCCTAAGCAGCTTTTGTAAGATACTGCCTTCAGGGAGGTAGCTATTTCCTTTCTTGGTCTCATCAAAACTACCAAAGTTAAATTCCCTTGGTCTGTGGTCTTGTACTTTGTTTCTAGAATACGATGGCATAGTTTCTGAATCAGGCCTTTTCATTGGCTCTGAGTTTTTAACTGTGTCTTCTACAAAGGATCTAACAGAGGTGGGTAAATCTGATGAAATTCTGTACTTTTCTTTCATATCTTCATCTGAACAAAACGCAAACCCAGTTTTACTCACTTGTGAAGGATTAATCCCCAAACTACCTTCCTTTAACTTTGATGTAAACGTTTTCATATTAGTTGCTAATTCAACCTGATTAACAGTGTAGGCATTTTCAGCTCCTTGTAGCAAACTTTCCCTTGAAAGCTTTTGTATCAAAGACTCATTGAAATAAGTACACTGGTCCATTAGTGTGCCAATGATCTCACTTGCTACAATGTTCTCTTTCAATATGCTAATTGAAGATGGTTCCATTTGGCTTATTTCCTTGTCTAGCTTGTTCTTAATTACAGCAAGCATGTCACTAATGATATTAACAGCATATGTAAGTAATTGTGAATGGAATGAATGAACCCGTAGAAGGATGTTCTTTGTGTTTTCCTTGAAATTAATAGTATTTGACTCGGATTCATCAGAAAACATTTTCAGTGGTTGTAATTTTGGCAACATTTTTTTGTTTAACAGTTTCTGTTGGACAGAAGAAAGGTTTTCTATAGGCATTTTCACAATTTCAGAAAACTCATATTTGGAGATATGTTTAAACTGCAAGTCCACAAATGACTCTAACATGTTTAAAACTGTTTCTACAATCTCTTGAACAATTTGGTTGCTAGAGCTCATAGAAATTTGGTCTTTCGTTTTTGTGTTATAGATTGGTAAACTGCTGAGGCTGTGCTTGTTTGGAAAACCATATTTACTTTTAGCAGTAATGTGTTCTTTACTGTTTGATAGAGTTTCTTCCCTATCTGGAGTGGGAATTTGGGACAGAAAGCATAGCTGTAATTTTTCAAATAGCATTTCAACAATTTCCCTTCCAAACTTATTAATTTGTGCTTTAGTATCCTCAGCTCTAGTAGAAGCTCCTTTAAAATGATTATAAAACCTGCTTTCACAGTTCTCAAGAGGTGGCAAATGTAAAAGTGAAAGAGAAGATTCTAATTCTTTTGCTTTTATTGAAATTTCAGTCAAAACATTTTCAGTTATCATCAATAGCTTACATTTTTCATTTTCCTTGTCATTTGATTCTGTTTGCCACTTGTCAAACATTTTTTTAAATATACCTTCTCTAGGAAAAATGTGCTCTAGCTGTGAAGAAACATTCTCCAAGTAAAAACATGCTTGTTGTTTAGGAAGGGATCCTGTGCCTATATTCCCCTGTGAAAGTTTGAGATGTGAGGATTTGATCGGGTAAGACAAATTGCAGTTATTTGTAACATACAATTCTTGCAAAACTCTATCAACTATTTTACTTGCAGCTGTGATTTTATCAGATGGTAAAGCTTTGGTTTGCTTTACCTTTCCAAATTCCTTCACAATTGTTTCCAGTATATTAATTATTATATCATTGGCATATATTTTTAGTTCTGAAGTGGGCAATTTTGTGTCCAGTAAATTTTTGGCATCTCCAGCTGACATGATGTGTGACAACCCAATGGCAGTCTTGGATCGGCTGTCTTTTGGGGTCTTCTCTCCAGGACCTAACTTGGTTTTGCTTTTGGCCTTAGCAGCACTCAGTCCTAAGTGTGGTTTTTTTGTAAATTTAGGCAAAGTAGTCATTTTTGACCTTTCTTTTAAATTTGCTTTAAAGCATGGCTTAGGGCTGTCCTTAGGGCTGACCTTTAAAGTGTGTGGCCTTAAAAGTTGCAACTTATCAGCACAATACTCAGGGGACAAACTCTCTTCTAGATGAAGTGAGACAAAATTTGTGATCTTATTGAGAACCATTTGAATTAAGTCTTTCTTCACTTGCAATGGTAAATATGGCAAAAAGGTGTTTTCCATCACAGAGATATTTTGACTGTCTACATAAGAATAAGCCTGTGGTATCACATATCTAGGGGAATTACTTATTTTTCCTGCTTGTTTAGTTTCTCTAAACCTTAATGGTTTCATTGGTAAGGAATCATTGTGGTCAGACGTTTCAACTTCTCTCCTACTTTTATTATTTTCATATAATGATGTCACAACTACCAAGTACATTTTCCCCAAAACACTTTCAACTATGTCATTTGCTACACTGTTAATATGTGATAGAAAACTGTTTTTCTGTGTTGTGTCTGATGTTTTAATTTTAAAATTAGATATAAAGTTGGAAGTTTCATTAAGGGGAGGCAAATGGCCTATGACTTCCATTACTCTTTGATACAACTTATTCAAAAGTTCTTCCACTGCACTGAGCAGTTCACCTTTTTCTTTGTTTTTTGGTTCTCCATTTCTCATAAATATTTCTTCCAAAACAATTATCTGCCTTTTGTTTTCCAATATCATTTTGTTTTGTTCTAATGGATACTTTGTAAATAGAGATTGATTGGTACTTCTTTCCTTCTCTTTGTACCCCAACAATATTTCATTTGATAAAGTTAATTGTGAAAAGTTAGAATTCTCTTTTGAATTAAAACCAATTTCCTTTACAGATCTTTTATCATCTAACATCTTTAACATACTCTCAACAAATTCACTCACAATGATGTTTTCTTGGAACAAAATATTGTTTTGATATGGATATGTCTTTTGGATTTCTACATCTAAGTCATTTTTAATAAGCTTCAAAATGGCACTGGCAATGATGTCAGCATATGTCTTAAGGCTAGCTTGTGATAGGTGAATTGTGGATCCAAGTTTTTTTCTGTGACTGACAAAAGTGAAATCTGTAAGCTCTTGGCTGAGAATGGTTTCAGTTGCTGATATTTTCAGGACATTTACATCTGATTCCATTTGGCTTGAATCATAAAGGATGCGGTCATTTTGTTTACAATTTTCCAATTCTGGGATAACAAATGACTTTTCTTTATGTTGGAAAGCAAGGGTAATTAATGAATCTATTCTTTCTGTGGCAAAAGATTCTAAACGATTAAGAATAGTTTTAGTAATGAAGTTAGCATTTTCCTCACATGAGTCAGTGGCAGATTCCTGGGTGTCTTCTTTCTCTACTACAGTTATCTGATTATTATCAGCATAAGCTGATTTCTGATTTTTTGAATATGAAAAACACTCTGTTTTCCTTTCAGTTTTTGACCCCTTAAGAGGCTGTTGACAGTCTGTTTTTGGAAACATATCACAGAATGTCAGGGGCAATCTTGCAGAAGTAGGATTCTTTGCATTTATGACAAGTGTGACAGCAGAACTGAGATTATGAAGAACAATATTCACTATATCATTAGATATCAAAATGACATCTGATTTAGGAACTGAAAGCTTAGGGATAATCTTATTTGCACCCTCCATGAACATTTCAGAATTTTCTTCTGAATGTTTATCAGCTATGCTACATTTCACAGTGGGTGCGGCAAATGAGAGATTATTCTGATACAGGGTTTTTTCATAAATATCACATAGGATACCTTCAATGGTATCTTGTATTTGAAGTTGAAGTACTTTTTGATATTCAGTCTTACTGAGCAGGTTTTCAATTACACCTTTTTGCTTATCTAAATCGATCTCTTTGTCAGCACTGTTTTTGTCACATTTGCCTTTACGTGATATAATGTCTAACAATGCGTTAACAATTTGACTTGCAATACTTTCAGAAATCCCAATGTCATGAGTTAAAAAAGGATTTTCCCTTTCTTTATCTAATTCATGTTTGATTCCTTGCAAATTTTTTCTAGCCACTTGTAGTGCATAAGTATTTAATTTAGAAAAAGACAGTTGGCACAAGTTGGTCTTTCCTGACTTAGTATGATCTACTGAGAAACAGGAAAATTGCTCGTCAGAATATGAATCTTTGGCTGATAATGCTTTGCTCAATGTACTGTGATCTTGCTGAATAGGTAAAGCCACTGGAATTGTAAAGTTGACTTTGGAACGAAAGAGAGATTTTACTTTGGAAGTAGCAAAAGTTTCTAAATTTGTTAATATTGCCTGTACAATATCTTCAGCTAGATTTACCTTTGCTTCTTTGTCAGCAACACTGAATCTAGACTGAAAAGTACATGGATTTTCATCCAACACAGTGACAGAGGACTTTCCTTCATAGGTGTGTTCATGAAGAGAAACATTTGCTGAAAAAGTGATAGTTTTATACCTATTTTCCCTTATATTTCTTTCTGTAATGGCAGCTGAATAAAGTTTGTGAAATACCGTCCTAACAATATTATCTGTTACTATGGTTATATCTGCTTCAGACAGTAAAGGATCCATCATTTTATCCATAAATTGAACAGATGTTTGGAGAGTTGTCTCATCAACATTGTGAGGCATGCCATTAAAATTAGAGTGGGAGAGAGAAAGGACATTTAATTGATTGATTAAAGTACTTTGAAAAATTTCATTCAAAATATTTCTTATAATGGGAGCAATTGGAGATATATGTGGTTCTTTGAGTTTTACTTCAATTTTGTTTAAGGTTTTTTCTAGAGCCCATTGTTTAAGAGAATGTGTTCTCATTTCTTCTCTTTGTGGTGATCTCTCATCAATAATTTTTTTATCTGTATGTGTATCATCATCTAGAAATGAATTTGATTCAGCTCCTCCAGGAAGTTTTCCATATGTTGGCCTGTATCGATAAGTTTCAATGCCTCCCCCTTCAGATTCTGTTTCATTAAACATATCAGAAGATACTGCATCTAAAATTAACTTGACTACATCCTTAAGAATTTGAGTCTCAGGTGGTGGGTTTTTTTCATTAGTCTTCAAATCTGATGAGGTCACATTTAATTCTGTTTGAATAGCCTTCAAAATAGCACTTGATACCTTCTTTGCATGCATATATAAAGCAGACAGAAATGATGCTTCATGTGTGTCTCTGGAAATATTGGTGCTTTCACATTCCCAGTCCATCATATTGCTTTTCTTATCTCCATCATTAATAGCACCCAAAATTTCTAAATGTCCATTGGCAAACCCTTCCAGTTTAGCAAAAACCATATTAAGAATATCTGAAGCTACAGCTTTCAGTTTATTTGGATGCATTTCTTTTGTGCTCGGTGTTTTGGAAGACACAGGGGCAACAGGCTTTGCCTCGTTTTTAGTCCCTTCTTTATCGTCCTCCTGAACCCTTCTGGAAACTATGCTGGAGATTATTTTGGTGGATTTGGCCATTTTCTCAATAATTGAAGCAAATGATGGGTTGTCAATGTCAAGAGACTCTGAGACAGCTTTTAATCCACAATTTGCAAAACTGGTATCCATGTCAACACCACATAATTTTGCAAGGATATAATCCAAAATGGCTTTAGAAATTAACTGAATATTAGACTGCAATGCAGCAACCATTTTCTGATTCGTATTTGTCATATCTCTGCTTTGTTGACTACAAGATGGCTGAGAATGAAGATGGGTCCCCAGGAGCTTCCTTAACATTTCATGTAATGTTTCCCCAATTCTTTCTAACACTTGCAATTTTGCATTCTCTTTAGTATGTTTTCCATCAATGACACTGTGGAGAGTACAAGGAGTAGCCAAATATTTGTGAAAAGATTTTTTATCCTGCCTATGTGGCAAAATGCTTTGTACATCAACACTGTCAGTTGCAGACTTTGGCTTACGAGAAGAGAATGAAATGCTTCTTTGATGTGCATTTTCACTTGATAATATATCATAAATACAGGTTAATAATGGACTTGCCAAAATGTTATCATCAATACTCGTGACAAGAGATTC
The DNA here is from genome assembly GCF_024542745.1 of Macaca thibetana thibetana. Lineage (NCBI taxonomy): Eukaryota > Metazoa > Chordata > Mammalia > Primates > Cercopithecidae > Macaca > Macaca thibetana. The sequence continues at coordinate 57,088,392 of NC_065589.1, forward strand.
TAATTTTTTATCAGTACTAGCAAAAAATCCTTTATCTGTAAGGGAGTTTGTATGGTCAATCTCCCTAAGATTTAGGTTTTCCTTGTGAAGTTCCAGTTCATTCTGGATAGCACATAAAACAATGTTTACTATTTTAGCTGTATACTTACTAAGTTGAGATTGTAATGAAGATTTGAAGCCCATATGCAATTTTGGGTAAATAAATGACTTCAATCTTTTAAAAATTGTACGAATGATCTTATCATTAATGTCATCTACAGGTTTAGGTTCACTTTTTCCAGATTTTAACCAGGAAGGCTTTTCAGGATCAATATCAAATAAAGATAAATATTTCATTTTCTTTTCACTGTCAAACCATGTCTTTAATGGGCATTTATTTGGTGCTTCTTTGACTACGTGTTCAGTGTCAGAATTATGTAAGGAAGTCTGATGAACTGATGATGAAATGAAACTTTTAGTGGTATTGGAAATGTAGTTTGATGCCTTATGAAGTATGTTTAACACAGAATCTGTTATTTCTTGAGCCACTGTACTGATTTCTGAAACAGAAAACATCTGGTCTATCCATTCTTGATGTGACAGTCCTTGAGGCTTTTCTGAAACAAGAACTGAAGCTTCATTGCTAGTTTTGCTATCTAAGTGACCAAAAGGAACAGAAGATATGTCCTCGAGCATTTCTTTTAAAATACTTGTGACTATGTTTTCTGAAGCCTGTTGTATTTGATGCTTTTGATCTTGGCTGAAAGTTGAAATGTCTTTATTCAAACAAAGGTTTTTCTTTAAAATATCTTCATGATTAGTAGATGGTGGCTCAGTCTTTAACTCCCAATCATGAAATGCAGCTTTGTTTCTAGAAACAGGCTTTGTAGGTGGTTTGATATTTCTTTTGTATTCAAAACAAGTGTTTCCCTTTGTAAACCAACGATTAGGTATCTCTTCTTGTGATTTTACTTTTTCGTCTTTGAAAGTTGAATCAAGCACATTTTTTACAATGTTTTCTATTTCCTCATTTTCATCATCAGAATAAAGAACCATGCCTGGAACATTTATAGGTGGAAATCGTCTTCCAGACCTAGGACTATTTGACAGTCTAGTGCCAGTGAGTCTGTACTTTTCTTTGGTGTCAGAAGGACTACTTATTCTGGGTTGCCGTTGCTTACTTTTTTGAAAACTTTCATTTACTGGTTCCTGATGGAGCTGAACAAGGATGTCATCAAGTAGCTGAAGGAATACTACTGTTTCTTCAGATGCAATAATTCTCTCATTATTTAGTTCAGTTTGTATATAACCTAGTATAGCACTGATTGCTTCCTCTATATAACCAACCAAAGAGGACTGGGAAAAAATATTTGATATTAAATTTTGTACTTCTTCATTGACAATTAAACTAGCTTCATCAGATTCAAGACTAGATTTATTTTTGGCAGCTCTTTGAAGGAACATACATATTGAGTCTGTCTTATGTTGCTGGCAGGAAAGCTTAGTTGTGTCTTTAAGATGAAGAAATTCATTTTGCTTAGAAGATACAAGAGTCGTTAGTTTTTCTAAAATGGCATGCACCATGTCCTCTGCAATATCACACATTGGGTCCAAAGTATGAAGCTTTGAGTTTTTCAAAGGTTTTCCATTAGATGATGTGAGAAGTTCATCACTGGCTGCTAAACTTGGTTTAATGTCGACTGACAAATCTTGTGAAAACATCTCAACACATTTTTTCTCAACTGCAGACTCTAACTTCTCAAGCATATTTTCCACAATCTCAGAAGCAACTGAGGAAATACCAACATTGGAAAGCAAGACTTCTTTTACACATTCACATTGTTCAACAAAAACTTCAGCAGTAACAGAAGAGAGAGAGGGAATGGCCTGGGTTAAATCAGACATTATTTCTCGCAAAATGCTTTCTAAAATCACTTCAGTTTCCCTTTTCAAGTAACATTTAAAGTTAACAAAAACATTTTTTAAATTCTTCATTTCATCCATGGCTTTTGCTGTTTTATCACAACGCGATGAACTCCCTAAGCTATCTGTTTCAGTGGTAGCATCCTTAGATTTTTTTGTGCCTGTTTCAAATGATGCTAAAAGGTGACTATCTGATTTACAACTTCTGAGCTTAGGGTATGAATATAGCAAGTTGGTTTTATTATATTTAAGTTTAGAGGTTATAGATTGTCCTTTTACGTGATATGTTTTCCCCACAACTGTTTTTTCCACATGTGCATGAGGAGGTTTTATAGGCGTGGTTGGTCTCCTTACTGACATGTCAACTACAAATGCACAGGGTTCTGCCTGAAATGTTTTCGTTGTTGCAGATGTGTAGCTTCTATATGTAAAGTCTTCACTGCATGTACTACAGAAACTTGAACTATCTGAAGAGAGGATGGAATCATCAGATACTGGGTATGTATTATTTTGCAATCTTTCTTCATACTTTGTGATGGCTGGGTACAATATACTGGTCACTGTAGCCACAACCCAGGTCATTATATTCTGAATTATAATATTCAGTTCTTCAGAAGTTACCTGGAAAGGAGGTAAGCAGAGATGAAAATAAAGTCATGTAACAACTTACGTTTTAACAACACGTTTTGGAGATAGAAGGTAACATTTAATTTTTATATCAATGTATTGGTGGAATACCATTATGGTTTATGAAAGAAAATAGTAAAGAAATATCAGTTTAGAAATTTAGAATTTAAGATGAATTTCTAGTTGGTTTATTCTGCACTACCGTGAAGTACTTTTTTGAGTAAGATTTATTTTATTCACCGTCTCTCTGAAGTTTCTTTTTCCCCTGGCATTTATTATAAGGATAAATGATTTTTTTTGTGAAAAATATCACTAAATTGCTGTCTAGGCACACAACATGCAAATATTTTGGAAAGAAAATATGTGATGTTTATGATCCAGCTAATTTTTAAAGATACATTAAATATTTGTAACAAAATATTTCTCAAAACAGATCATTTGGATTATTTCTCAAAACAAAAATATTTGGATGCTTTCAGAAACATCTGTCTAGCTGAGATTTGGGGAAGGAACATAAACCATTTTCTCTCCCAGTCCCTGCTGAAAGGGTGAGCCTGTGGTCTATAAATATAGGAATGACTAAAGTTAATTGTTAAGAATTATTTGATAGGCAAAAATAAAAGCTAATGCTTTATATAGATTGATGGGCTTTGTATCCAACAAAAAAGTATAAATACAAATTTTCCTAGATAGGAAAGCTAAGAACAGATACTAAAGTAAGGTAACAAATTAATTTAGAGAGAAAATAAAAGCCAAACTAGATTCATGAATCAAAGAGTAGGGAGGGCTGAACAAGGTTAAGAAAGTTACACTATTAATTTGTTTGAGCTGGAACCAAGAACCAGATTTGAATAACCATTTCCTTAGTGACCAGTGTTGCTGTCATAGATTTGAACTGTACCATGGGTAGAAATAAATGCATCTGTAGAATTCTATAAACCTCTACTAAGTAACTGCAAATATATTTTGTGCTTACAAAACTCATCTTACATATAATAAAGTAGTACTCTTTTTAAATTGTTAAAACTCTTAAAACATACAGCTTGTAAACACAAGTAATTGGCAGAAAAGCTTAGAAGACTGATATGTAGGTCTCAGCGTAAATATGATTCCTGTAACTAGGCTTCTCACACCCAAAATATTGCCTAAATTAGTCTGAAATTATCCATATTTCTGAGAAACATTCAAAGAAAAGTTAACATATATGCAGCACACTCTCTTCTGACTCACTTGAAAGCATTTGAGGAGCACCCCAGGAAAGGCCATTTTATTCAGCTGTAATCCCCAAATACACAAACATATTTTTAACTTATTGTATGAACAATGGGTTAGTGGTATTAAACACATATTTTGAGATGACAGTCTATGTTGTAAAATACGTGTCTTAAATAAATTTACTCTAAATCAAATATTTAAGAACAATACCTAAATGTTTATAGAGAAGATAATTATTCTAAATCAACTACAACACATACCAATTATAAACTAAGAATTCAATATACATCATTTTTCTTATTACTAGAGATGATGAATAATAACCTACATTATTACTCTTAAGTTAGTTGTGGCAAAGAGATTCCAACCTCAATATACAAAAGAGGGATATATTTCTAACTTTTTCTTTGTAGTGAAATATGATAGATAGAATCCTAGTTTTTAATTGCTTTCTATTACAACATTAAACTGAAAAAAATTCCCTTGGGTCAAAGCTTTTGTATTTGCTGCATATTCTGTGAACTGAGCAAGTTTCCATGTTAAATAGTGTGTCAGAGTATGTGTTGTTCCTCAAATCCTTTCTCTTTCCTGACCGTTCAGTCTAGATCCAGAGTTAGGCCTCATAAAAACACACTATCTTATCTTTGCCTGTTCCAAGTCTCAGCTCACAGGTGACCAGGTCCCTTTTCGCAAAACTGCTGAAGACAGATCCAAGCATCTCAACTCACCTACTACTGAGTTCTCCAGCAAGATCTGAAAGGCCTTATTAATGGCTTACCATGATATAATAGGCTTGTGGTATTTGATTCTCTTCCTATGATGGTTAGGTCCGTTAATATCTCACCATTCTATACCCATGAGACCTTGTCTTGAAGGGTCAGTATTATCTTTTGATAACAATTTTGGACCACAGAAAAGTATAAGAATGAACTGAAAGTAAACTTCAAAGAAGAAAGAAAGGGCAAAAAGGAAGCCTAACAAATATCAATGGATGATTCTTATTAGTTAACAAAATATTTTCTATTATGACGCCTCAGAAACTATGACTAATATGTTGCTTTATCAATGGATTTTATGATACATACTTTTTCTTGCAAGCAATTTTTCAGGATGTTTTGTTGCCTGTAAAGAAAGGTTGATCATTTAGTTATTACACAGAGTCAAAAATTTATAAAACTTTTCCCAAAATTTCTAATTATAGAATCATTTTGTTGTTTCTAAGAGTTTTTCTATAGAAATTCAAAATGAAGAACACAGTACTTTTTCCAACCCCCCTATTTCACTTCCTCCTTAGACCGGCCTCTAGTTTTAGAAATGTGCTTTATTACCCAGGGGAACAGGAGTATGGCTGCTGCATAAACAGTGTCCCTCTCTGATCCTTATACTTCTAACACACCTTAGCCATGCCTACATTGTGTTTCTCTGAAAATGGATATAGGATTTGCAGGAAGGGGGCAGATGAGTCCCTTGTGACTGCTAAAAGGCCTGATGGAGTAGCAAGGCATCTGACCAGAACTTTCTGAAAATCCTTTATTTGTTCGTTCAAATGCCACAGTTCCACTGTCCCCTCCCCATATTCCACAGTAGGAAGAAAATATGTGAATGATTATTCAGTAACTATGGGTTAAAATAATAAGTTTCTAGCTATATTTAATACCGATTTAGATGCATTCCTTTTCTGTGTATGACAATATTCTATCATGTGTTATTAGATTTACCATCACACACTAATGAAATAAAAACATAGTTTTCTGAATTACAAAAAAAAAAGCTCAATCATAAAAATAATAGAAAATATTTATTAAAACAAGATCTACATCTGAAGTCTGATTTATTTTCTTATTTTTTTTTTTTTTTTTTTGCTGATTTGAACTGTTTCTTTTCTTCTTTCTACTTTCTTAAGAAAATTGGCACTCCTTTCCAGACCTGTACTCCACATGATCAAATTTACATTTCCCCCAAGGGATATAATTCAATTTTGAGAAACAGCCAGACTGAAAACTATATCCTATATTTTGGCAGAAAAAAAACAAACAAACTTCACTGGGTTCAGTTCATAAAATGGGCTTCATGACAACAGTCTATCCTTAGACTAGTACCTTTTGGCAGTATGCAATTAGGATCATGAAAGCTGATGTCAGTGACACTGTTATCATTTGTCCTAATTTGTTTTTGTAGGATCTGGTTTCTTAGGTCAACCCAAGTTTCCACAGGTTTTTCTCTTAGATATTCTGCAACCTAATGCATTCAGATTCACTTTTCTGTTTTCTTCATGTTATATCATTGGCACGAAACATAACTCAAGGAGTTGTATGTATTCATTGACAGCAGTTCCCAACAGACTTTCTGCTCCAAAAGCATACACACAGAACCAAACAAAGTGCAAAGGCCTACAGGTAAAATTAGTCAGGAAACTGAAAAAGCTTCATTGGTGACTATTAGAAAACAATTTTATTAACCAGATAAAGCATGGCATCAGCAGAAATGGCAGGGTATCTTCAGAAATTCATTCCTCCAAAAAAGTAACAAGTAAACTGGCAAAAGAACAATGATGAGAATTATAGTTTCTGGGGCTCTAGAAAATTATCAAAGGCTTGCAGCATTCCAGAGAGCACTTATTTAGGAAAAACAATGAATCTAGGTAATAGCATTGAGTTTTGGTGTTTTAACTTGTCTTATTTTCATCCCCTCTCTCCAGCTTCGTAATATCCTTGAAAAATAATACCCTGAAATCACAGCAACATAGTTTTATTTTGGTATCTGCCCAAAATCTAGCATTATAGTTTGAACATAGTAGGTTCTCAATAAATGTTTGATAAATAAATTCCTATTTAAAGTCTTTTGGATCGGTGCCTACTTCTCTCTCATCCCAAATGAAGTCTTTGCAGGCCACAGATAACTTTTGGGAACTGGTTCTGAGTTTCTTTCTTTCAATTTTTCCTATATATTGGTGTCAAAGTTATTCATTGTGTATGCTAATTTGACCATTACACCCCCACTAAAAACCATCAGACTATTACACAATAAATAAACTACAAGTTTTAACCACAATCTTCAGGGTAATAGATTTATGCCTTCTTCATTCTGTTACTTCTTATACCTTCCCTGTAATACAAAGTTACTTATCACCTAAGTGCAATGCTTAATTATTGCAACTTTACTCCCACTGCAGTCATATTTATTTTCATTCCCTTGGTACTGAATTTTCATCTCTATTTAATAAATCTTTTTTAACGTTAAACAAATGATCAGGGACAAGAAAACTAAGCAATAAGTGAGAAAAGAAATAGAATAGATGTGAGGCTTCCACAGCAAACTCCTATAAAACCTGGAGTTAAACCTGAACAAGAGGAATGTGACATATGTGTCTTTGCTCTTTATTTGGATCTGTGTGTATGCTCTTGGGGCAGTGGTGAAGAAGCTCCAGGTAAGGTATAGAGTTCTTTATTTTTCACTAAGGTAGGATTTTTAATGAAAGAACATACAAAATGCTTGCTATGAAAGATTCAAGTGATTTTTGTAGTTCTACATTCTTGGATAGGAGAAGATAAAAATTGCAGTTATTACAACTATATTATGAGCCTCTTCTAACCTTTTCTTTAAAGAGGTAGGTATTTATATTTCCAATAAATAAAAATGTTTGTATCCAATAAATAAAATAAACAATGTTATTTTACATATGGTCTACACATGGTCATCAAGTTTTATTGCTTTGAACTAGACAAGTCAGTTTCCTTCCTTCTGCATCTTTTACAGTATTATGTATCATATGAATACTCAATAAGTCAAACAAACTGATATTTATCAGTCTTAAAATAAAAATTATTATTTCAGGAAACCTTGTCTGAACATGTCAATACCATTTGCTGTCACGCACCACTTATTTTACTCAATCATCTTCATAGGAATTTGGGGTTTGTAAAGTTTATCCTAGACTTCATTTGGTTTGTTGATTTTTTAAAAAGATGATGGCATTGGGTGTAAAATAATACAAAGCTCACTGCCATTACTTAGATTCATGTTTTCCTCTCTCTCTTTTCTTGAGTTGAGGAAAACAGATATAAACATCAACAAAATAGGTGGTCACTAAGGTTTGAAGAATGAAATGTCCCTGGGCTTAACAATTATCTCTTGTAAGTGCCATAATTTCCACTACTAGAGATTTTTTTTTTTTTTTAATTAAACTGCAAAATAGCCTTTGGGGTGCGGGAATAACTGATTAAGTCATTTGTACTATGAACTATTTTACCAGTCTTAGACAGCCAGTAATCTCAAAAAGCATAAGAGATGGTAGCTGTTTCAAAGAAGAGAAAAGGAAACAAATAAAGCCAGATCATGAGAAGCTACCAAAAGAAGGCTATGATGTGGATACACTTGAAAATGGCATGGAGGTCCTGACTATAGGTGGATTATAGGTAAGGAGAAGGAGAAAGGAAAGGACAATGATTCACTTTGTCTACAACTTAAGCTTAGTATTGAAAGTCTGCAAAAGACTAAGTTTCACTAAATCCAAGTAGAACTATAAAAATGGAGGATTCCATGGAATAATTTGCTTATGAGCAGCACTCTTATATAATTATTAAAATTATTTATGATTACATATAATTCCTTAGGTACTTACCTATTTGTGCAAACAGGAGAAGAAAATATACCCGGGTCTGTAGCATGAGCCTGAGGTCCTATTTATCAGAAAAATAAAATTACATAGTTTGTGTCCATCCTCAGCAATTTGCTAAATGGTAATCCTCCAGTAGGAGGACCATTTATTCTCTGTTATCACTGCCTTGTTTACAGGCTTTCAGGGACTCTCCACAGTGAAGTCCAAAGTCCTTAGCAAGGACCTGTATTGTAAGATCTGATGTCCTTATCTACCTCTTCAGTGTCTTCTCTGACTAGTCTTTCATACTTAAGCTATGGTCCAGAGACAGAATATTTTGCAGTTCCCTAAATATATCATGTTTCTCATGCCTCTGTGGACTGTGGTTTTGCAGTTTCTTTTGTCTAAAACACCCTGTGCTGTATTTTAACTTCTCATCTTTTAGGGCTCATTCAGCTTATGTTAACTCCTGACAGCCTTCCTTGATACCTTCCTGAACAAATACCCTTCCCAGTGCTCTCAAAACACTCTAAACATGTTTATATTATAAAACTCATCATGCCTACACAGTAATTATGTTTACTCTTGTGTACACCTGATTATGACTTCCCACATATATCCTCAGTACTTAACATGTTTTGGTGTGTGATCAATTTTAGAAAGAAAGGAACTGACAATCCCAGCACTTTGGGAGGCCCAGGAGGGCGGATCATGAGGTCAGGAGATCAAGACCATCCTGGCCAATATGGTGAAACCCCGTCTCTACTAAAAATACAAAAAAATTAGCAGAGCATGGCAGCGTGCGCCTGTAGTCCCGGCTGCTGGGAAGGCTGAGGCAGGAGAATGGTGTGAACCTGAGAGGCGGAGCCCATATCCGAAAATTAAATGTGAAGACAACACTGTTTTTAATACAAAAAATCTCTTCTGTGGTTTCCCACAATATGCTAAATAAGTATCTTTAATTTTGCCTAGAATTCAGTATAGAGCATTAAAGCCATACTGTTGAAAAGAGCTAAACTTTCAGAGAGATAGGAGAACTTTCTGAAGGTAAAACAAATGGGAGAACACAAATCTATAGAGGTAAACAAATGCTGAAGCTGATACCTGCCCTAGGGACAGTGGCCACATCTGGAAATTTAGTGTCTGGTCAGAGCATTTAAAACATGACATTGGGCCCCCCAAAAGATGGGGAATTAAAACTAAGAGCTCCTAAAATATACAGATGCTCCTTGACTTAACAATGGGGTTGATATCACAATAAACCCATCATAAGTTGAAAATAAGTTGGAAATGCATTTAGTAGACCTAACCTGCTGAACATAATAGCTTTACTTAGCCTACTTTAAATTTGGTCCGAACACTTACATTAGCTTACAGTTGGGCAAAATCAGCTAACACAAAGCCTACTTTATAATAAAGTGTTGAATATCTTATATAATTTATTGAATGCTATACTGAAAGTAAAAAACAGAATGGTTGTATAGGTACTTAAAATACAGTGTCTATTGAATGTTTATCGCTTTTACACAATCCTAAAGTTGAAAAATCTTAAGTCCAACCACTGTAAGTGGGGAGGTCATCTGTTTAGGATCCCAATGAGCTACATCTTCAATTAGTCATCTACAAAAAAAAAAAAAAAAAAAAAAAAAAAAAAAAATTCATGCCACAGAGGAAGCAGACAAATTACGTCTTGGCTTTTGGCTGTGGGTGGAGAAGGAGGAGGAGAAGATAAAAGCATTTGCTAAGAAGTCATAATCACAGATTATGTTTTCTATGACCTTGAGTTTCAAATCCACAGAAACTGTATTGTCCCTAAAACTCCATGTGAGAATTTAATTTAAGATGAATCAGTGTTCACAGCTCTTACAGATAACTGGCAGCAGCATACGTAAATTTCTTTTAGAGAATTATAGTCTATCCAAATATTATTGAATCCCCAATAATAAATTTCTGTCAATAACAACCTCCCACTCCCCACAGAAATATAAAAAAAGAAAAACAAGAAATCATGGCTTTTAACAGAAACAAAAACAATATATTAAAATTAGACCCCAAAGATTTCAAATATTTGAATTAGCAGATATAAAATATAAAATAAGAGGACTTTATATGTTTAAATATATAAAGAAGGGATTTGAAAGGGTAAGAATAGAAAAACAGCCTATAAGAAGTCCAGCCAAATTTAAAAATAACTATTTAGAAATTGTATTATATATAATATACCATAGTTCAATCAATTTTACAAAGCAATTAATTTATGAAATAATAAATTATATAGAAAAACTAAATAAAGAGAGAATTAGTGAACTGGAGAACCTATTTGAAGAAATTAACAGAAATGCAGTGAGACAAATGGAAAATACAGTTGTTAAAGTACATGAGACAAGAAGGTAGTCTAATACTCAGAAGAAGATAGTAATGAAAATGAAGAGAGGCAATATAGATAGAGAAAATGGCTGAAACTTGTACAGAACTGCTCCTAATAATAATACTAAAGAAAAAACAAAGAAAACATCTTAAAAACAGCCCGAGGTGGGGGACAGAAGAATCACTTACAAAGGAATAATTACACAGAATAAAAAGTAAAAGAATTACACAAAACAATTTTTTTTTTTTTTTTTTTTTTGAGACAGAGTGTCGCTCTGTCACCCAGGCTGGAGTGCAGTGGCACGTTCTTGGCTCACTGCAACCTCTGCCTCCCAGGTTCAAGTTATTCTTGTGCCTCAGCCTAAAAATCTGTTATATTTAAAGTGCTAAGAAAAAAAAAATAACCATCCCCTGAAACTTACTCATATCATTGGACATAATGATATTCTAATACAAGGATAAAGACAATTTTATCAAATAAAATCTGAGAATTTACTCCCAAAATACGTTCACTAAAGACCTTTCTAAAGAATGCAGTACTTTAGGACAAATGGCAATAATCCCAAGAAGTATTAAATGCAAGAAGGAATGAGTGGAGAACAAAATAAGCTGGTAAACAGGTGGGCAAATATAAATAAAATCTGTATAAAACAGTAATAAGAAAGTAATTTGACTGATAAAACCTTTAAAATGTCAAAATTTAAACTATTGGACAATAATAAGTATGATACAAAGTGATGATTAGAAGTAAATTATCCAACTTTAACTTTTATTTTAAATATACTTCAACAGAACTAGAAGAGTAAATGTACAGTGTTCAACACAAAGAAATAACAAATGTTTGAGTGACAGATCTCCCAATTAACCAGACTTATCACTATATATTGTATGCTTATATCAAAATACTTATGTACCCCAGAAATATGTCTGACTTTTATGTATCCATAAAAATTTAAACAAAATGTTAGGGTAATTGCCAAAAGAAACATACATATGTTATGCAATTTGTAAAACAGAAAAAAAAAACCTAGATTAAAAACTAAATTTAGCACTCTAAGAGAATGCAATAAAGAATAAATAATAATATATTAAAAAGTAGAACAAAGAGAAACCACAAATAAGGCAGTAAAACACTTCCAAAGATTTGTAATTTACATAAATACAAATTGATTGGGTTCAGTTAAAATTCAGAAATGCTAAGACATTAAAAATAAAGCAAAATCCAGCTGTAGACTGTCTACAAGAGGCATCTAAACAAATAAAGACACTAAGATTAGAAGCTGATGTCTCTATATTAATAATAGACACATTTAATTTAAGCCAAAAAACATAACTTATGGTAAAGGTCACTGCATGATGATAGGAATATTCAATTCACCTGGAAGATATGATGATTCTAAAATTTGGATATGTCTAATCACTAGATCAAAAATATTTTTAAAATGGTCAGAGCTACATTAACGAGTTTTCAAACCCACTCAATTTATTTTCAATAATTTTTAGAACAAGGAGTAAAAAATAAGTATATATGTGTATTTGAATATATAATAAGCTACATATTTGAAATACACAATTCACTATCTTGATTGAATGGACATATTTAGAACATTACATCCCAAATTGAACAATATTCATTGTTTTCAACCACACAGAACCTATTAAATATTAATCATGTTTGCTAAGCCAGAAAGTATGCTCTAGATTCCTCTTTATGGTTGGTATCATGAAGATCATACTCTCAGTCTACAATGCAATTAAATTATAAATGACCACCAACAAAAATAAAGTAAATTTAGAGTAACTAACCCAGGAGTACGAAATTTAATAACTAACTCATGAGTACAAACTAATAAACAAAATTGAATATTAAACATGATTTAGAAAAAAATGAAGTATTATAAGGCAAGTTTTTTGATACATTTTATATTTTCATAGTTACATATCACCAACTAAGTTTCACATACTGTTCTAAAAAGTTTAAAATATAAACTCATTGAATTCCCATAACAATCATATGTATTACTACTATTATATTTATTTTATAGTTGGAAAATCTAAAGAACAGAGACATTAAATAACTTGGCCAAACTAACATGCATTTTAAGTACTGGAGTGTGGATTAAACCTATCTATCTGAGTACATTCTCTTAGTGACTATGTCATACTGCCTTTCAATAATCTCATCTAAATAAATACGATATATTATAACTTTATGCAAGTATATCTGAAAATGTATATGAATTAAATTTAGAAAAAAAGTTACTTGCTGAAAACACTCAAAAAGAAGAAAAATAATTTTGAATCACTAAGTAATTGAATTCATAATTTAGCTTTTTCTCACTAAAAGAACAAAGACTAGGTTATTTATTTTAACAGTGACTTCTACTAAACATTCAAAGAATATATAATTTCAACTTTTTAAATGTTTATAAAACAGTAAAAGCAGCCAACATAATTAACTCATGGAGCTAGTATAATCTTGACATGAAAACCGTATCAGGATACTATGAGAAAGGAAAATTACAACCCAACCTCTCTCAAGAACCTAGATGCTAAAATCCTAAACAAATTACTAGTAAATTTAATCTACACATGTATAAGAAGAAAAACACATGATAGATAAAACTGATTTAATCAAGGGTGTGTGGCTGTTTTAACAATAAAATATGATAGCCTTAACAGACACATAAAATATATTTTAAAAAGTCAAAATTCACCACTAAAGTTTTGCATATTAGAAGTAGAAAGATACTTTCTTAGCCTAACATCATTATCTACCAAAAGATCACAGTACATATCATACTTAATGAGAAATTATTTAAACATTTTTTTTACTAAGAAAGAAGACAAGGAGCCCACTTTTACCACTTTATTAATCATTGCACTTCAGGTCTTAGGAAAGGGAAGAGTGCAAAGAAAACTACAATTATAAGAATTGCAAACGAAGTAACTAAATTTTATTATTTGCAGAAGGTATCATTTGATTTTTTTAAAAAACACAGTTATTTCTGTGTTATGGGGACAGGATTAATATATTAGTAAATATTAAGCCCTCTGCTGAGAAATAAAAGAGGGTCTCTCTACCCCTAACCTCCTCCAGCTGTACTTTACAGCACTCTGTTATTTTCAGGGAGGAGGTTATGGTCATCCTCGGAAGCAAAACTGATGGAAAATTTATAGCCACGCCTATTCATTATGTATTATCTCTGGCTGATTTCCTTAGGATAGAGTGAGTAGCTGCAACAGAGACCATATGCCTGGCCAACATGTGGATTAGAATCTTGCATCCCGGCCAGGCGCGGTGGCTCACGCCTGTAATCACAGCACTTTGGGAGGCTGAGGTGAGCAGATCACCTGAGGTGAGGAGTCCAAGATCAGCCTGACCAACATAGCGAAACCTGGTCTGTACTAAAAATACAAAAATTAGTTGGGTATGGTGGTGGGTACATGTAATCCCAACTACTCGGGTGGCTGAGGCAGGGGAGTCACTTGAACCCGGGAGGCGGAGGTTGCGGTGAGCCGAGATTGCACCACTGCACTCCAGCCTGGGCAACAGAGTGAGACTCTGTTGAGTCTCAAAATAATAATAATAATAATAATAATAACAACAACAATAGTAATAAAAATCTTGCATCCCTCAGATAAAAAATAGACGTATTTTGTATATTCATAAAACACTTAAAAATGTCATATATCATATCACATATTTAGCTATAAAGAAAATTTAACATCAATGAAAAGAGATTTAAAGCCTATGTTTTTTGATACGAATTCAAATAAATTAAAAAGAAATAATAGAAATGTTATCAAAATTAGCAATGTCAACAGAGATTTAATTTTTTGATATCAATTCAAATGAATTAAAAATAAATAATAAGAATGTTATCAAAATTAGAAATGAAAGCAATATTCACCCAGGTAACTGTTACACTGAAAGGGATTCTAAGAGGGAAAGTTAAAAATTACATATAAACCAATGAAAAGCAGGACAACTGACATCAAAATGTACAGTGTTGAGTTGTACATTCATAGTAAAATATAGAGTATGAAAGCTATTATTATTATATAATTTCTATTTTTTCTTATTTTATTTAATTTTTGAGATTGTGTCTCACTCTGTCACCCAGGCTGGAGTGCCCTGGCGTGATCGTGGCTCACTGCAACCTCTGCCTCCCAGGTCAAGTCATTATCCCACCTCAGCTTTCCAAGTAGCTGGGATCACAGATGTGTGCCAATATGCCTGGCTAAGTTTTTGTATTTTTGGTAGAGACAGGGTACCACCATTTTGCCCAGGCTGGTTTCAAACTGCTGAGCTCAAGCAGTGAACCCGTCTCAGCCTCCCAGAGTGCTGGGTTTACAGGCATGAACCACTGCACCCGGCACAATGTAATTTTTAAATAAAACAAAAACCCGGCCAGGTGAGGTGGCTCATGCCTGCAATCCCAACACTTTAGGAGGCAGAGGTGGGTGGATCACCTGAGGTCAGGAATTCGACACTAGCCTGGCCAACATGGAGAAACTCCATCTCTACTAAAAATACAAAAATTAGTGGAGTATGGTGGCACACACCTGTAATCCCAGCTACTCGGGAGGCTGAGGCAGGAGAATCTCTTGAACCCAGGAGGCAGAGGTTGCAGCCAGCCGAGATTGCACCACTGTACTCCAGCCTGGGTGAGAGAATGAGGCTCCACGAAAAAAAACAAAACAAAACAAAAAAAATACAATTTTGGAAGATAGAGTTAACAGATGGTCTGGGAGTGTTCTATCCTTAACTCTGTGGAAGTTTAGATAACTGATTTTTCATTTTTGCACAAGCTAGGACCATGCAATTTATGATTTGAAATTTAAGATCCCAAACGTCCCTGAAGAACCTCAGAGTAAGCTTTGTTTACTAATGGTTTTCACTCAGATTAATCAAATACACAACATGGCTTGGCTATGTAACCAGAGGGGCATAAAGACACCCTACTAAGAATTACTACATTGAGAGCTTTCCAGAAAACAATTTTTTTTTTTCATATAGATCCACAAATGAAATGTGTCCATGTGTGAATAAAGGTTCTGAGGAGGTTGTGCCTGTATGATTCTTGGGCCCTTAATGCTTGCTTGTCCTCTCTTTCTCTAGTCACACAATATCTTTTGCTATATAGTTTATGTTGGTATGCTCAATATAGTCTTGTGAGTCCTTTCAAATACCCAAATTTGTGCAATCTTTTTAAGAGTGTATTCATTCAAAGAAATGTTAAAAGAACGAGAACATAATTTAAAAGGACTAAAATAGACATTAAAATTTAAATAAAAGAAACCCAAGCAAATAGTGAATTAAAAATCTGAACTGAAAATGCTAAGGAAGAAGAAAGCTGCTTCTGAAACTGCTAATAAGGGAAATAAGAAAGAAAAGACTAGTTAGTGTTAGATAATGTAAATACAAAATTAGGAGAAATTAGAATTATTGAAATAATAACTACATGCATCTCTAGGCCAATGAGTCTAATTCATAATTTCCTAGCAAAATACAATCTAACAAAATTGACTAAGGAAAGATGGCAAACTTGAAAGGGTAATCACCATAAAAATGCAAAGGAGAAACAGTTAATAGGATGCAAATATTAACTGCTACATTTTACATAAACTTTAAAAAACAGATTATTAAATGTTACATTGAACATTCTGGGGAATAAAATGGTGGAAATTTTCTCATTCTCTTTAAAAAATTAGTACAACTTTATTTTCAAACAGGAAAAAGAATGATAAAGAAGAGATCAAGCCTACTTATAAATAAAAACATCTTAAATGAGACAATTGCAGAAAAATTTGAACCATGTAGTTAAAAAATACATATATAATAGCTCCTTCAGTAGTTAAAAATCCTGCTTGATGGTTTGCAGTCATAATAGAATAACTGACACTTGACCAGCCTTCTTACCATAATCAATCAGAAAATTAGACTATATGAATAATCTTTTTACAGATGGAGAACAGGAATCACAATAATGTACTCTCTGCACAAAGGGATAAAGATAAAGTGAAGTTTGAAATTACCACATATTATTAACTAAAGACACTTTCCAAGCAATAACATACTATGGTGACTTAACTAATTTGAGGAGTTAGAAATTATACAGAGATTTAAAAAAGCTAAGACAGCTACAAACTATGGAGAATAGTACCAGGAAAATATGGCATTATATACAGGAAGAAGTCCATGCTTCTAAAATGGCACCCTGTTGAGATTTTAGCTCTACATTAAGTTGCACAATCTAGTATGATACCCAGGCAAACGACAACTTCTTGTAGAAAAAAATATTACTGTGGAGGTGTGAAAAGAATAAGTCTCAATTTCACACAAGACTGGAAAATATTTCCTAACTGACTAGTAAGAGAGGAGGGACTTGGTAGAATGTCTAGCACATCTTATAGAGACTCCAGAAAATTAATCTCCATTTAGGAGAACTGAAGGATCCATAAAGTAAAATTGACATTATACGTCCCATAACAACATTTAAATATAAGCCTTGAAAAATCACAATCATACATAAACCTGTTAAAACAAAATTCTCCAATTTTTGAAAGCAGACAAAACTCGACAATAGCATGGCAATAAAACTGTCTGGTATGCAATAAAATATGTCAGCCATGGACAGAAACAAGAAAAGAAGAGACATAACTAGGAAAAATATTAGTCAACAGAAATAGAGTGAGAAATAGTAGAGATGACAGAATTAACAGGATAGACCTTAGAAACATTTAATGAGGGGGAGAGATGTTAAGATATAAAAAGGGCCAACAGAACTTGTAAAATAACTCATTTTCTGAGATTAAAAACTTACTGGTGTGATTTGACACTACAGACAAATAAAATAATCTCAAAGACATAGCATTAGAAATTATACAAACTGAAGCATGTGTATTTTTAAAAGATTTATAAGTAGTTAAGAGAGCCTCAGTAACCTGCAGGAAAGTATCAGGTGATCTAATATATGTTAAAATTGGGGTCCTAGACTACAGTCAAAGTGAAAGAATAAATTATAAAATCAGCTAGAGAAAAGCATCTAGTCACTTACAAAGAAAATTTCATTAGAATAACAGCAGATTTCTCAGCAGAAACCTTACAGGCCAGAAAAGAATGATATAAAATATTCAAAGTTTTGAAAGAAAATATATACATACATACATACATACATATATATATAGTGTGTACATATATATAATATAGAAATATAGAAATTCTACAGGCCAAAAATTCTATATTTAACAAGATTAAGCTTCACAAATTAAGGAGAAATAAAGTTTTTCCCAAACAAGCAAATACCGAGGGAATTCATCACCACTAAACTGGTCCTATAAGAAATGCTTTGGGCCTGGCATGTTGGATCATGCTTGTAATCCCAGCACTTTGGGAGGTTGAGGAAGATGGATTGCTTTGAGCCCAGGAGTTTGAGAACAGCCTGGGCAACATGACAAAACCCAATCTGTATACCAAAAAAATACAAAAACTCGCTGGTGTGGTGGCATGTGTCTGTAGTCTCAGCTTTTTGGGAAGCTGAGGTGGGAAGATGGCTTGAGTTAAGGATGTGGAGATTACAGTGAGCTGAGGTCATGCCACTGCACTCTAGCCTGGGTGACAGAGCTGGATCTGAAAAAGAAAAGGAAAAAAACAAAAAGAAAAGAAAAGAAAGGAAAAGAAAAAGAGAAGAGGAGAGGAGAGGAGGGAAGTGGAGGGGAAGGGAGGGAATAAAAGATAAGCTCAAAAAAATTCAAAACTCAAGTGATAGTCACCATTATGAAAACACACAAAAGTACAAACTCACTGATATGGTTTGGATGTTTTATCCCTTCAAATATCAGTTTGAAATGTAATCCCCCAGTGTTGAAGGTGAGGCCTGGTAAGAAGTGTTTGGATCATGGGTGCAGATCCCTCATGAATGACTTGGTGCCCTCCTTACAGCAGTAATGAATGAGTTCTTGTGCTGAGTTCACATGAGAACTGGCTGTTTAAAAGAGTTCTGTTTTCTTACCAAATGATATGCCTGCTCCCCCACTTCACCTTCTGCCATGAGTGGAAGCTTTCTGAAGCTCTCATTAGAAGCAATGCCTTAGCAAAGAGCTTGACTGCATTGTGTCCATGCCCTGGGCATTTATGGAAGGTTGAACTTAAAGAGTGATGTCTTAGAGTATTTGGCAGAACAAATTTCTAAGCAACAAAGCATTCAAGAAATGATGTGGCTACTTCTAACAACCTATAATCAGATATTGGGGCAAAGAAATGAGTTAAAGGTGGAACTTATATTTAAAAAAGAAGCAAAGTGTAAAAATTTGTAAAATTCACAAACTGTGATAGAAAAGGAAAGGGTGTTTTCAAGACAGAAATACAAGCAGGTTGTGGACCAATCACTTACTAGAGAGATTAGCATGACTAAAAGGGGGCCAAGTGTTAACAACCAAGACAATGGAAAAAAGCCCTTGAAGCCATTTCAGAAATCTTTGGGAAAGACCCTCCCATCACAGGCCCAGAGATCTGGGAGGAAAGAATGGTTTTAGAGGCCAGACCCAGGAACCTGCTCCTCTGCTCAGCCTCAAGACGCTGCTGCTCACATCCTGGCCACTCCAGCTCCAGCCTCAGCTCAAAGGCCCCAGGTACAGTTTGGGATGTCACTGTGGACATTGCAAGGCATAAGCCTTGCCAGGTTCTATGTGCTGTTTAGTCTGCAGGCTTACAGAATACAAGAGTGAAGGAGGCTTGGCCGCTCCACATAGATTTCAGAGTATGTATGAGAAAGACAGGATGCCCAGGCAGAAACCTGCTGCAGGACTGAAGCCCCTGCAGAGAGACTCTAGTAGGGCAGTGCCAATGGGAAATGTGGGATTGAAGCACTCACACTGAGTCCTCACTGGGCACTACCTAGTGGAACTGTGGGACTAGGACCACTGCGCTCCAGATCCCAGCATGGTACAGCTACCAACAGCTTGACACCTCAGCATGGAAAAGCAGCAGGCATTAGACTCAAATCAGTGACAGAAGCCATGGGGGCTCCACCCTGAAAAGCCACAGTAGTGGGGATGACTAATGCCTTGGGACCCCACCCCCTTTTATTAGTGTGCCCAGGATGAGAGAGATGGAATCAAGGGAGATTATTTTGGAGCTTTGAGATTTAATGTTGACACTGCTAGGTTTTAGATTTGCATGGGGCACGTCGCCCCTTTATTTTGGCTGTTTTCTCCCTCTTGGAATGGAAATGTCTACCCAATGCCTGTACCACCGTAGTATCTTGGGAGTAATAACATGTTTTTGAACTCACAAGCTCATAAGTGAAGGCAACATACCTTAAGTCTCAAATTAAATTTTGGACCTTGGACTTTTTATTGAATTAATGCTGGAATAAGTTAAGATTTGGGGGGACTATTGGGAAGCGATGATTGTATTTTGATATATAAAACAGACATGAGATTTGGTGGCCAGTGGCAGAATGATATGGTTTGGATGTTTTGTCCCCTCAATATTTCATGTTGAAGTATAATCCCTGATATTGGAGGTGGGGCCTGATGGGAGGTGTTTTGGTCATGGGAATGGATTCCCCATAAATGACTTTGTGCCCACTTCATAATAAACAGTGAGTTCTCACTCTGAGTTCAGATTAAAAGTGTGGCACCCACCCACTGCTGCTTTCTCACCATGTGGTAAGCCTGCTTCCCCTTCACCTTCAGCCATGAGTGGAAGCTTCCTGAGGCCCTCAGCAGAAGCAATGCTGGTACCATGCATATATAGCCTGTCAGAAGTCAAATCAGGAATGCAATGTCATTCACAACAGCCACAAAATGAATGAGGATACTGAAGAAATACCACTAACCAGGGAGGTGCAAGATCTCTTCACTGAGAATTACAAAACACTGCTCAAAGAAACCAGAGATGATACAAACAAATAGAAAAAGACACTATGCTCATAGATAGGAAGAATTAATATTGTCAAAATGACCACGCTGCCCAAAGCAATTTACAGATTCAATGCCATTCCTATCAAACTACCAATGGCATTCTTCACAGAACAACAAAACATTATTTTAAAATTTATATGGAACCAAAAAAAAAAAAAAAAGAGAGAGAGAGCCTGAATAGCCAAGGCAATCTTAAACAAAAAGAACAAAGCAGGAGGCATCAAGCTACCTGACTTCAAACTATACTACAGGTCTACAGTAACCAAATCAGCATGGTATTGGTACAAAAATAGATACATAGGCCTGCAACCATCTGATCTTCAACAAAGCTGACAAAAACAAGCAATGGGGAAAGGATTCCCTATTCAATAAATGGTTCTGGAATAACTGGCTAGCCATATGCAGATCGAAACTGGGCCCCTCCTATACAGAAATCAGCACAAGATAGATTAAAGACTGAAATGTAAAACCCGATTTATTAAAACCATGGAAGACAATGGAGGCAATACCATTCTGGACACAGGAACTGGCGAAGGTTTCATGAGGAAGATGCCAAAACCAATTGCAACAAAGGCAAAAATGGACAAATGGGGTCTACTGAAACTAAAGAGCTTCTGCACAGCAAAAGAAACTAGTAGCACAGTAAACAACCTACAAAATGGGAAAAAATATTTGCAAACTATGCATGTGGCAAGAGTCTAATATTCAGCATTTGTAAGTAACTTAAACAAATTTACAAGAAAAAAAACCGATCCCATTAAAAAGAGGGCAAAGGATATGAACAGACACTTTTCAAAAGAAGATAAACATGCAGTCAGCAGCATATTTTAAAAGCTCAATATCACTGATCATTAGATAAATGCAAATCAAAATCACAATGAGATACCATCTTGCACCAGTCAGGATGGTTAGTATTAAAAAGAAAAAATAACAGATGCTGGCAAGGTTGCAGAGAAAAGGGAACATTTATACATTGTTGGTGGGATTGTAAATTAATTCAATCACTGTGGAAAGTAGTGTGATGATTCATCAAAGAGCTAAAAACAAAACTACTATTTGACCCTGCAATCCCATTACTGGCTATATATCCAAAGGAACATACACCATTCTATCATAAAGACACATGCATGTGTATGTTCATTGCAGCACATTACTCACAATAGCAAAGGCATGGAATCAGCCTAAATGTTCATTAATGGTAGACTAGATTTTTAAAAATATGGCACATATACACCATGGAATACTATGCAGCCACAGAAAAGAATTAAATCATGTCTTTTGCAGGAACATGGATGGAGCTGGAGGCCATTTTCCTTAGCAAACTAACACAGGAACAGAAAACAAAATCCACATGTTATCACTTATAAGTGGAAACTAAATGATGAGAACACATGGACACAAAGAGGGGAACAAGGACACTGAGGCCACACTGTGGTAGAGGGTGGGAGGAGGGAGAGGATCAGAAAAAATAATGATTGAGTACTAGTACTAGGCTTAGTACCAGGGTGATGAAATGATCTGTACAACAAACCCTCATGACATAAGTTTATCTGTAAAACAAACCTGCACATGTACCACTCAGCCTAAAATAAAAGATTTTCTTAATAAAGAAAATAACTATTTGCCCATTAAAAATAAAATAAAACAACATAAACATAGAAAACAACTGTATGCCAATTAAAAATAACATAAAAACGAAACAATAGGGAAAGATAATTTTTTTCAATAAATATTGTTGAGAAAACGGTATGTTCACAGGCAGAAGAATTAAATTGGACCCTTACCTCACATCATATACAAAAAACAACAAAAAATGAATTAAAGATAAATGTAAGGCCTTAAGGCATAAAACTATAAGAGAAAACATACAAATCTTCTCGATGTTGATCTAGGCAATAAATGTTTGGATATGGCACTAAAAGCATAGGCAATAAAAGCAAAAATAGAAAAACGAGATTGCATCAAATGTAAAAGTTTTTGCATTGCTGTAAAACAATCAACAGAGTGAGAAAGCAACCTACAGAATTGTATAAAATATCTGTAAACCACATATCTGATAAGGCGTTGTTATCCCAAGTATATAAAAAACTGAAACAACTCAATAGTAAAATAATATATATTAAAAATAATGAGCAAAATACATGAACAGACTTAAATACATTTATCAAACAAAGGCATGGAAATAAACAAAAAGTATATGAAAGGATGCTCAACATGACTAATCTCAGGGAAATACAATCAAAACCACAATGATATACCACTTCACATCTCTTAGAATGTCTATTATCAAAAATGTAAAAGACAACAAGCGTTGGCAAGATTATGAAGAAAAACAAATCCTTGCATATTGTTGGTAGAAACATAAATTTGTACAGACATTGTGGAAAACAGTATGAAGGTTCCTCAACAATTACCTTATGATCTAGCAATTCGACTTCTGGGTACATATCCAAAGGAAATGAAATCAGTATGTTGAAGAGATATCTGCACTCCTGTGTTTACTGCAGCATTATTCACAATAGCTAATATATAGAAACAAATGTATATCAACAGATGAGGGGATAAAGAAGATCTGATATATACCAAGAGACAGACCTATCTGTCTGTCTAAGTAGATATATAAATAAACACAGATACACAGACAGACAGATAGAAAGATACAACACTATTTAGCCTTTCAGACAAAGGAAATCCTGCCATTTGTGACAACATCAAAGAACTTGGAGAACATCATGCTAAGTGGAATAAGCCAAATGCAGAAAGACAAAAACGGCATGATTTATATGTGTAATATAAAAATGTCAGGGTCATAGGAACAGGGAATAGAATGGTGGTTACCAGGAGTTATGGGGAGGAGGATACATAAGATAAATAAGTGTGGAAGATCTAATGTACAACAATGTGACTATAGTTAACAATATTGTGTCACTAAAAACTAAGATAGTAGCTCGTAAGTGTTCTTCCACCACCACACACAAATAGTAACTATATGAAGTGAGGATATGTTAATTAGCTTGCTTGTGGTGAATATTTCACTGTATATACACATGTCAAGTTGTATATGATTCTCTTTGTCTTAGGATGGTGTTACATCTTGATTAGCCAATTGTGAGTCAAAAATATTGTAAGCTGAGAATGCATTTAATACCCCAATAAACAGACAGTAAAGTTGAAAAACCCTAAATTGAACCATTACAAGTTAGGGACCATCTGTACCGTCAATATATACAATTTTAAATTATCCACTATACCTTAATAAAGTCGTGGTGTGGGAGAGAAGCTGCTGTAAAAGCAGAAAACAGTAAGTATAAGGATATGAGTACAATGACTTCAATTTTTTTTTCAAATTTTGGTTGTTAACATTAGTACTAACAATAAAAATAACAAAAAGAAAATAGGAAATTCCTTCTGATCCTTCATGTCTCAACACAGTCTTTCTAAATTATAAAGGCTTCTGTGATTACCCTAGATAGGCCTATGCATTCTCTTTCCCATAACTTTCCCAGCTTATACACATACCCACTTCCTTTGTTGCTCTTATCACACTGGGCCATGACCATCTTTCTAAGTATACTGTAAGAGCCCTGAGCAAAAATTGTGCCATTTTTCCTTGAATGGTTAAAACCTAGCACCATATCTAACATGAAGCAAAAACTCAATAAATGTTAGTTGAAAGAACAAATAGAATGCAAGATTTACTCAATAATTACTGCTGATATTTACCTGATTCGCAGAGATAGCTTGATCTCTTGGTTGGTCTTCCATCCCAATCAGCATTTGTCTCCTTCTACATAATTCACAACAGCAAAACAAATAGATCCATAAAAAAAATTTTTAGGACTCAAACATCAACTATTATTTCTATATTTATAGTACAGAAATTTAAGATTTTGAGAATTTCTCTTTAATGTCAATTTATAAGAAATGCACATGTTTTTATTATGTTATTAATAGGTATTAATATGTACTATATGTATAATATGTATTAATATGTTATTAACATGTATTATATTACAGGTATTATTTATAGAATTCAAAGCTCATAGTTGTATCAAAAGTTGTACTTAAAACCACCTACACATTTGGTAATTTGCTGAGACTTTGGGATTTAGCATATAGTTGTACTTTCATCTAACACATCTAAGATTTAATACTGATGGTAATCTAAGATTTAATATGGATGGCAATGTCATTACTGCACATGTTACCCTAAAAAGGCCAGTAATAAAATTTAGATACTGGTTTTAAAGGAGTTTTTTTTAAGTTAAGGGCATAGTCTTTATAATATTTTGGCCAATATGATGCCCAATGTCAAAGCTGTTAAAAGTTTTGTGACTCTTAGCATATTTAATGTGGCTATTGATATAGTAGAACAGTGAACTAAGCCTGATGTACATTTGTCAAATGTTTATTATAAAACTGCACTACAGAAAAGCCCATTGTGGTAAACATACTACATTTTAGGAGTTATACATAATTTAGTGTCCCAATTATTATGCATTCTAGGAGATGGAAAATGATGTCACTTTCTACCCTAGTTATGAAGAATTCTTTTAAAAATAATTTAGTAAATTTCTAGTTTATTGAAATCTATTTCAAACCACATTAACTCCCTAGGGCAGTTGAGCTAGTTAGTACTATACTAATAATTAAACAAAGGATACATATTTGATTCCTATAACAAGTTGGCAACCCACAGAGAAAATCTATTTCATGTACAAAACCTATACCCAGAATCTTTGCTGGTATCTCTCAAACAGCAGGTAACTGATCTCTGGTCAAAAAGTACTAAATCATTACTGTACAAGCCCAGTCAACGAAGTCCAACTTTATACCTCCTCTAAAAGCTGCAGATATGTACCATGAACTAACATCTTGTAGCTTACATTTAAGCAGACCGTTCAAGGGCTATTAAAATGTTATTACTGTACGACTAATTTCAGGGAATAAAGTTGTTTTGTATGGTTACATAAATCATGACATTTTATACCAGTTATGACCATAAGATCATATCCCTTTTATTGTGTTTGTATTTGAGGTAAAAGAACTGTTACATACCTCTTCTTTTGAAGGATCCAAAAATGCCTGTGAAACTCTGGAAAAATTTCTTGTGGGTGATATCTGAGCTGAAATAATTGAACCTTGGCCTGAAATATTTATACCTCCTAGAGAAAGAAGAGATAACTTTAAATATGAGAAGCTGATACTGCTGGGACAAGGGTTAATATTAATTACGGCATTACTCCAACATTCTCCCTGCTCAGCTGCCACAGTGACTAGAATTGACACAATCAGGGATTTATTTGAGTCAAGGAAATTCTCCAAAAATAACATGACTTTTTTAATGTTTACTGCCTACAAATTTCCAGTGGTTCCCATTGCCTTCAAAGACAAGCCTGAAATCCTTATGTAATGCTTTATGCCAGCTTAATCTTCTGCTATAACCACAGCCCACTGCTAGAATTAACTGTTTGCATTTCAGTAATTAGGCAATGAAAAATCATTTGGATAGTGAAATAAACAAAGCTGTGATTTAGGAAGATTGTTTCATAGAAAAATGTATAGTGGGTTAACAAGAGGAAGATAAAATTGGAGGAAGGTTACTGCAATAGTGAAGAATGGAGAAAACAAGGGTAGGAGCAACGGAAATGGAAAAAAGTGAAGATCAAAATAAATTAAGGAAGTAGAGTAGACAGAAAGTGTGAACTTTCAGGTGCAAAATATAAGAGGAAGAGTCCAAGGCAACTTAGATTTTGTGACTGGGTGAAATAAAAGGGTCAGGAAAAGGATGATTATTGAGCTTTGTATTAAATTTGAGGTGATCCTTAGCCACTGGAGGAAGATGTCTCATGTTTTCCATATGCATATGTCAGATATGCATGTGAGTATATTTAGTGACTTGCATAAACATAACAAGGCACACAGATATTGGGTAATGAATATTTCATTTAAAGAGAAATGGGAAACAAAATGTATCATTTGTTAGAAATTAATGGCAGTGAAATATGGAAACAATCTTGGGGACAGTTCTCTGTATTCTAGTCTCCTGAAGCCAGTATGCCAGCATCTTTATCTGTAAGTACAAATGGCCACAGCAGGGACCCTATCTTTTCCACACTTTGCAAATTCCAAAAGGCACACTCATCCAGCAATCACTCAAATATATGGGCTAATTACAATATCTATTATTCATAAAAAATTTATATCAGCCTTAATTTTTTAGAATAAGCATATTTTATAGTCAGATAAAACAACTTAAAATATATAATAAAACTGTAACTGCATACTTAATAACAGAAAAATTATAACTATTGTGTATTTTCTTACCTTTATCATCGAAAATAATTGAGTTTTTAGATACCGTCCCATCTCTCTACATGGTACCACATTAAAGAGAAAAAATTACATTAGTAACTGTACTTCCAAAAAGACTCTGCCTTCTATCAATTAACCAACGAATACAGATGTTTTCCCTCTTTTATCTTGTAACTCATAAAAACTGTTTAGGTACAATACATATCGTCAGCCTCCTAGGATATCTTTCATATAATCTCAAATT
The DNA here is from genome assembly GCF_024542745.1 of Macaca thibetana thibetana. Taxonomy (NCBI): domain Eukaryota; kingdom Metazoa; phylum Chordata; class Mammalia; order Primates; family Cercopithecidae; genus Macaca; species Macaca thibetana. The sequence continues at coordinate 57,115,592 of NC_065589.1, forward strand.
TAACTAGTCCAAAATTGAGTTCAATATGTAGCAATGTATAAACCTACTTCCCCAATCTTCCCTATTTTGCCTAAAGGCATGGTAATACATGTATGGTTGGTTCTAAAAACTTTAGACTCATTCAGTTTGTCTCAGAAAAATCCAATCTAATCCATTCACACCCAGTCCAAACCAGTGTAATGCTTATTAAAAACACTGTTTAGAATCAAACTAAAATTCATCATTCCAGGATAATTTTATTGGAATAGTATTTTTCTGTGTCTGTTGCCTCACTAGACAATGAGTCTTTTAGAGGAGCAATTATGTCTTATTCTTCTTTTTATCTTGTATTACCCAACTTCTTATATTTATCTTACGTTACCCAATTATTGTTTTCCTTCATTCTAGCTTAATACAACACCTGGTCAATAGTATATGATCAATAAATGCAAGCTGTCATTATTAATATTACTGCCAAATATTTGTCTGGGTTATTTTCTGCTAAAATCCATAGTGCATTTAGCACGAAGCTAACTCAACACTTTAAAGCCAGGAAAATGGATCAGGTTTCATGAATAAAACTCAATATCCCTGAACAATCAGTACTATGCTGCTGAAGGAGAGAGTTCATAGAAATAAAAGTTAAGTAGATAAATTAATAAATACAACACCAAACTGTAAAGCATAATTGTATACCTTTTGATTTATACCATTATCCTGTACATCTGCCTGATAAACAACAGAAGTTGAGTTTTTTTTCATAAAATTATTTGAACTATTTTGATGAGCAGCATTTGCTGTATGTCCTAAAAGTAAAAAAAGAGAGAGAAACTCTATAGTTGTTTTTTTAGCAACTTTAGGGAAGTACAATCAAAGTACAATAAATTGTACCTATTTAATTATCTAGTTGACTTTGAAATACGTATCCAACCGTGAAACCATCACTGCATTCAAGATAACATTTCTATTATCCGTGGAAGTTTTCTCATGAAACTTTGTAATCTATCCATCTCTCTGTTCTCATACTCCAATAACACTGATATATACCACTAACTCTAGATTAGTTTGCACTTTCTAGAATTTCATATTTCCCTGGCTGCTTTCACTTATCACAACATTGTTGCATATATCAGTGGTATTGTTTTTCTTTTTTATTTCTGAGAAGAATTCTATTGTATGGCTATGCTATAATTTTTTATCCACTTACCTGTTGATGGACATTTGGATTGTTTCCAGTTTTTATAAATAAATAAAATATTTATTTATTTTACTTGTTTGTATTATTTTATTATAAATAAATATAAATTTTATTTTATTATAAATAAAATTTATAAATAATAAATTTCTATGAACTTTCACGTACAGGTCGTGTGTGAACACATTTTTTTCATTTTTACTGGGTAAATACCTAGTAGCTGAATGACTGGTCACATGGTAAAAACAGGTTTAACTTAAATAAAAAGCCAAACCAGTTTTTCAAAGTGGTTGTACCATTTTACATATCAATCAGCAGTGCATCAGAGTTTCAGTTCTTTCACATCCTTGCCAAAACTTAGTAAGCAGAAAAATGAAGATCAAAGTAAAATTTTTAAAAAACATAAAAAAAGAGAGAAAGAATGAAATAAAAAACTGGCTCATTAAGATATTTAGTAAATAATAAGCTGAAAACAAATAAGGCCACAAATCAGCAAAATAGAATCTACAAATAATTACTAAATGAAATAATAAAGAACTACATGAAAAATGTATGCCAATAAATTTGAAAATATATACAAGGAACAAATTATCTGAAAAATCCAAATGATCATGTCTCATCACAAATAAATAGATAATATGAAGAGTCCTGTAGCAAAGAAATTGAATACGAGATTTAAACCTTTCCACAAAAAAGCTCCAGACTCAAGAGACTTCACCTGTGAATTGTGCTAAATATTTAAGCAAGAAATTATGCTAATTCTACACAAACTCCCCCAGGAAATTGAAGAAGAGTGAACATTTTCTATCTTATACTTTGACATCAGAATCACTTTGATACAAAATATCATTACAAGGCATTATAATAAATTAAAAATTTGTTCAACTCCCCCATGAGCAAACATGCAAAAATTACAAACAAAACAAATAATAAATATCGTGAATAATATATAATATATAACAATATTATTAATAATATACTGACCATTAGGTTAATATTATAGTAATCATAATTATACAATATAGTAAATTATAATTTTTATAACTATAATTATAAATATCTTATATATCATATACTATAAAGTAATATAAATATATATGAATATATATTTAGGCATAATATAATTTTAATAAATATAAGTATGTTAAAATATTATGTTAATAATATTACATATTATAATATGTAATAAAGATAATGCATTATGAATAAGTAGGGTTTATCCAAGGAATGAAGAAAATCAAAAGTAATTTGATTCATTCAAAAATCAAAGTAATATATAATATAAAGAGAAAAAAGGAGCAGATTCATGTGATTATGTCAAAGACACAGAAAAAATATGATACAATTCAACACCCATTCATGATAAAACTTAGTGAACTAAGAAAAAAGGTGATGTCTTTTTCTAACAAAGGCTATGTTTAAATGTCTAGAGCTAATATCCTAATTCATATGTATCAGTTTCCCTTATGTTTTAGAACAATATTAAGATATACACAATCACTATTGCTGTTCAACATTGTACTGGACAGAGAGAAATAAAGGAAAAGTGAATCCCAACAAAATCGCAGCAAGGTATTTTGTAAAAGTTGGCAAGCTGTTTTTAAAATCTGTATAGAAATGCAAAGGCTCTAGAATAACCAAGTCAACCTAGTATAACAACTAACATTGGATAACTCAAACTACTGAATTTCAAAACTTATTATAAAGCCACAATAATGAAGAAAATTGAGGTATTTGCATAAAGACAGATAAATACATCAGTAGAATGGAAGAGAATGTTTAGAAATAGGCCCAGCTATTGATGATCACTTTATATTTCCAAAGTTGCCAAAGCAACTAGATTTGTACAAGATAAGCTAGGATCTTCCTGTCTTCTCAGGTAGCAAGGAAGCTATCAACAACCACTAGGGTTATGCCAAAAATACCTCTAGAGTTATAACAAAGGCGCTTCCACTGGCCAGAGGTGTTACAACATGAAGACAATGAAGATGAAGACCTAAACCATGATCCATTTTCACTTAATAAATAGTAAATACATTACATTTTCTCTTCCTATGACTTTTTCAATTTAATAACACTATAGTTTATTGTAAGATTACAGTATATAATACAGATAACATACATAATATGTGTTATTCGACAGTTTATGTTTTCAGTAAGGTCAACGGTGGGCTGTTAGTAAGTTTCTGGGGAGTCAAAAGTTAAATGTAATTTTTTTTACTGTGCAGTGGGTCCGTGCTTCAACTCTCACCCCTTGATGTTCAAACATTAACTGTACTTCTAGTCATTCTATACATAATCACCCAAACATGGAAACAATCCAAAATTTCAAATTTCTTTCAATTGAAGAATGAAAAAAACGAACTCTGGTGCATCCATACAATGGAAAGGAACAAACCATTGACACATGCTATAACTTGAATGAATTTCAGAGGTATTATGCTGAGTAAAAGAAGATATTTTTATAAAGTTACATAATGTATGATTCCATTTATATGACATTCTCCAACAGAAAATGAACTATAGTCAGGAGAACATATTACTATTTGATAATAATCCCAGAGGTAACATAACTAATAATACCAGAGGTAATTTGGGAGTATTAGTTGGAGGAAGGAGGGTGTGACTGCAAATAAACAAATAAACAACATGAGGGAGATTTTTGGAATGCTGGACTGTTCTACATGTGATTGTGACAGTGGTTACACAAATCTGCACATGTGTTTATACATGTAATTGTAAAAATGTTCCATTTTGCTTTAGGGTAATTTAAAAACCAAAATAAATGCCTTGAGATCTTTTCTAGGAATGAAAAAAATACACAGACAAGCTAAGAAGCTGGAGCAGGAAATTCACTTTGAACTCTGCTTGGAGAATCACCAGCTCCAAAACCGCGTGGGGCAAATTTCTCATAAGAGTATAGAGCATGTGACACTGCACAGAGTTTACACTCATGACTCAATGATGAAATGGAAACCAGGAAGACCTGATTATGGTGAATGGGAAAGAGGAGCACCTCTAAAAACATATGATGACCTGTGATGGCACTACTGTGTATTTTTAAAATTCACAAAAAGACTACAATGACTCACATACCCTTCACTGAGGCTGGAGAGTAGATATACATAACCTGCTCCACCCAATTCTGATATGAATCACATTACTTTACATTTCATCTTTTAATAGGATATTTCTCCCAACCATGCTTAATTAAATTTACAGGTCTGTTCTCCAGACAATTGTCACAATAAACTGGTATCGCAGTGAGGCTAAAAACAGTATTTTCCATTGACCATCCTTTCCTGAAATGTCACTGAGATTCTTTGACAACAGTAAGATCAGTCTGGGATGCATTCAACACTAGATTTTTACAGGATCACTTTGCTTGAGATAACTGCTTTAGAAATTAATTATTCAGTTTGTTGTCTATATGCAGTATAAGATGTAGAGCTAGTATTGCCATAAATTTGCCAGTTGTAAATAATCCTTTGGTATGTTGTAAAAGCTGAACTTTAAAAATGGTACCCATGAACTTTGGAATTAAATTAACTGAACCTCAGTGATTCTGAGGCAGAAAGACATCCTAGGCTAAGACATCCAACATTTCTGATTCTTGATGAAAACTAAGCAAATTGCATACTCGGGAAGAAAAGATTTTAAACAGTATTTCTTTTATTTTTTAACCAATAAGGCCAAGAAATTTAACATTTATATGTTAATTTTTCTTTGAAATTTAATAATGGGAGATGAGTTATACTGTTCAACTTTTGAACAGTCATACTCTGGTAATATATTTTTGGAGGATTTTTATATTGTAATTTGGGCTTATAGTCTTTCAGTGAGCTCTAATGAACAACATGAAGAGACATAAGTTAAAAGATAAGAAAGTGATGTTACAGTAAAAGCCACAGTGAATCTAGAGTAAATGTACTTAATTTCTGACATATTTCAGTGTTTTCTGAGATTATTTTGAGCAAATATATTTTCTATAAGTTGGTAGGCATGCTGTATTATATATTTAATAGTAACAGAACCTTCATTTAATTTTCTAAAATAATAATATAATGTCAGGTTCAAAACAGTAAATCAATTATCTAGTTATCAAATTCTAAAACTAATAAAGGCCACATAGCTCTTGATAAGCATCACTCAAAATCAGTCATTTGACAAAAAGAAAACAGAGGATTTGTCTGCATTTAAATGAAAGAAGTTGTTAAAAAAAAAACTGTCTTACCCCAAATTATTGTTTAGTATCTAGTGTTTCTTGTCACAATATTCACTTACCACGTGTTTCTCTATTCTGGTCTCCAGCAGGATAAACTAACATTATATCTTCAGAAGTCTTCTTTTTATTCTTTGGAGAAGCTTAAAGAAACATAATAAAATATTTATTTTTACTTATGATGATGACAGAATTACCCAAGATAGACTACTGATCCTTTTATGCCCAAGAGGAGCTGAACTATATGCTAGTCTGTATGTGGGATTGTGAGAGAAATTGGAGAAGATAGAGAGATATGAAATGGGAGAAAAGACAATTCTTGACATATTATCCCTTAATATTAAAAGATACACTTGGAAGGATAGAATGTTTTTCTAGCAGAAAAGGAAATCTGCACCTGGCTCAATTGAAACATGTCAATATCCATCTGGGTGCATAACAACATAGTGGCTGGGCTGAAGACTCAGTAGTCCACAGTGACTGTTGTAATTCTTGGATATGCCTTGCTGCCTGGCATAAGCAAATGCACATATATATTCCCTTCTTTGTGATAAATGTAATTATAGTTTTGCTTTCCTAACTATTAGGGTGGCAAAAGTTACTCACCGCATGTGTGCTCAAGGGGCTGTTGTTAGAGATGTAAACTATGAGAGTGATCTGTTTCCCCATTCACTGATCACTGAGCAAATTCTTCTGATATTACCTTTCTTTTACTTTGTCCCACTAAAAGTTGTCTACTTGTTGGAAGATAACAACATTACAATAGTGGTATAATTCAATTTAATTTGTGCCATAGATATTCTTTCTATTCCATCACTTTGATAATATAAACTAAACTCATTTACATACTACTTCTTCAACAGTGTATTTAAATAACAAATGTTTAAGCTACTTAAATTTTTCCTACCATATGAGAAAGTTAATGAAGAGGTAGGAATTTTTATAGTTACTGAAGTGATTTCATATATGAGGCATGATATTGCTGTCATTGCCTCAATGAACTAAGTAGATCGAATTAATCAATTTAGCAAACATGTACTTAGTGTATATGCTTTGAATGATGTTCTATTGAATACAAAGGTGGGAGTTTACTATTATAAACGATTAAGACAGCGGTAAGTATGTAATAAGTGAATTAAAAGTGGTGCAAACTACTTGAGCGATAACCTTCCAGTTAGGGTTATCAACAATGACTTTTTGGCATGTAATTTACAGTGCGGCTTAAGTAACTGTAGGATTTTGATAAATGGAGATAGTAATCAGATCACTCTAAATTGAGAAATATTGGATACAGAGAGGCAGAGAAGTCGGAAAAGTAACATGTGTTTTAGGAATGATCAGTAGTCTAATTTGACTAAACAACAAAATAAATTAAGTTCTTACTATATACTAGAATTTTTACACTCTTTATAGGAATTATCTAGGAGTATTATCTTTGTTTTCAGATAACAAAACTGGCTTAGGGAAGTTAAGTAATTTACAAGCCATAACATTGCTAGAAAATGATAAAACAGGATTGGACTTCTACAATCCAGTTTCAGAGCCTGTGCATATCACCACTAGATCATAGCTGCCATCTTCAAGGATGTAGTGTAAAATAAAGTTAAAAAGTCAGGTAAAGACTGAATTCCAGATGCTGATAAATGCGTGCTGAAGCAGCCTGAGCTTCATTTAATCGATAATAGTTTTAAGGGTAGAGGAAGAAACCATCAGAAAAGAGTTTTAAATGTAACAAGCAAGGGTACAAAATGGATTTGAGGCAGGTAAAAAGAAGACTTAACAGAGGCTAGTTGGTAATCTACTGGAGTGACACAGGAAAGCTCTGACCTAGAAATGGGATTGATGAGATACTATGATGATAGCTGCATGGAAAATAATCAGTTTCTTTCCTGATACTACACAGTCAAAGATAGTTAAAACAAGTCTACATTTTGCATTCTGGCCATGAAATTTTATCTAGTATCAGAAAACAAAAACCCATTGTAATTTTATAATGTTATAAATAAAGGAAGCTGGTAGAGGCTGGGCAAAGCAAAGCCATTCCTCCTTTTAAACTTTCTTCATTTTTTCTTTCTTCATTTATTTCTTCCTTCTTTTTTTCCTAATTCTGTATCGCTTCCCATTCTTACTGGTTGGCAACATAATAGAACACCATGTTGGTATATAATAGCAGTATCTTAGATATAAGTTTGTATCATTTTAGTAGTTATTTTAAATATAGGGAGGTTAGTTACAAATGCAGTATAGGCAAGTGTGTCTCCTCAGCCAATTGATGAGATTGTTACAATTTGTTATCATTGTTACATATATGCCTACTTTTTAACTTGAACTGTAACATAGAAATACCTAGAACAGTGTCTGGCACAAAAGGAGTAGCAAGTGTAAGTACACAGAGTATTACACAAGGATTTTTACATAGATACGCATTTCCTACTTAGCTACATCATCTTTTAATGTTCTCACATTCACCACGTGTTCCATCTTGACCTCTGTATTTAGATGTATTTTTTCCCATATCTTCTCCTTTAAAGCCAGTATCTTGCATTTTTTGTAAATGATAAGCCATTTTTTTCTCTAGAAGATCTTGTTTCTACAATATTAAAGAAAATATACTGGTTAATATTAACTTGCCATTTAGAAATGTAAAACAATTTTTTTTTTTTTTTTTTTTTTGAGATGGAGTCTTGCTCTACTGCCTGGCTGGAGTACAGTGGCATGATTTCAGCTCACTGCAACCTCCACCTCCCAGGTTCAAGTGATTCCGCTCCCTCAGCCTCCCAAGTAGCTGGGCCTACAGGTTCGTGCCACCACATGCAGCTAATTTTTGTATTTTTATTAGAGGCGGGCTTTCACCATGTTGGATAGGATAGTCTTGATTTCGACCTCGTGATCCACCTGCCTCGGCCTCCCAAAGTGCTGGGATTACAGGCCTGAGCTACTGCACCTGGCCAACATAATTCTGTTCTATATATATATATATTTTTTTTATTATTATTAAGTTCTAGGGTACATGTGCATAACGTGCAGGTTTGTTACATATGTATACTTGTGCCATGTTGCTGTGCTGCACCCATCAACTCGTCAGCACCCATCAACTCGTCATTTACATCAGGTATAACTCCCAATGCAATCCCTCCCCCCTCCCCCCTCCCCATGATAGGCCCCGGTGTGTGATGTTCCCCTTCCTGAGTCCAAGTGATCTCATTGTTCAGTTCCCACCTATGAGTGAGAACATGCGGTGTTTGGTTTTCTGTTCTTGTGATAGTTTGCTAAGAATGATGGTTTCCAGCCGCATCCATGTCCCTACAAAGGACACAAACTCATCCTTTTTTATGGCTGCATAGTATTCCATGGTGTATATGTGCCACATTTTCTTAATCCAGTCTGCCACTGATGGACATTTGGGTTGATTCCAAGTCTTTGCTATTGTGAATAGTGCCGCAGTGAACATACGTGTGCATGTGTCTTTATAGCAGCATGATTTATAATCCTTTGGGTATATACCCAGTAATGGGATGGCTGGGTCATATGGTACATCTAGTTCTAGATCCTTGAGGAATCGCCACACTGTTTACCATAAAAAAAAAAAAAAATTATATCAATGTGGACTAAAAGGACGAAAAACAGTAAAAAAAAAAAAAAAAAAAAAAAAAAAAAAAAATCAAAAGAGGCCTTTGTACCTCGAAACCCCTGGGTGAGAGAAGCCCCCTGAAGATATAGGTGTAGCCACTGAAGAGATGGAGGCATGCGCTGGCTGTTTCTTGTGGAAAATGAAGTCTCAGAGGACAGAGCCCGGAGTCCAGGGGGCAGAGCCTGCAGCCATGAGTGGCTTTCTTGGGCAGGAGGAATGAAACTTTGTCAACGCCTTGACTGCAGGTGCCCACGTGGATTCCTGAGTTTCTGTGGCCTGGTGGCCGCGATGTCTCCAATTCTCCATTTGGAAAGATGGCACCCACCACACTGACCTGTGTCTGCCCAGGACTGCATGGGGGTGTGTGATGACACCTTGTCTCTTCAGTTCTCAGGTCTTCAGACAGACACTCTCCTCGAGGTGCCACCCTCCAGGAACCACACCCCAGGAGGTCATCAGGCACGCACACGGTGGGTTCCGGGATCTCATCCCTGAGCTCAATGCCAGGAGAACGGTGGCCCGTGCTGCGTTGGAAGCAAGTGTGCTTTGTATGGAGAAGAGTGTAAATCACCTGTGGCAGAAGGTCATCTGCAATGGTTTTACTTATTCTCTCACAGGGGTGGGGTGCAGCTGTCCCCTGAATCTGGGTTAGACTTTGTGGCAGCCTCGGTGAGTAGATAGGAAATGTGGTGTGGCTTCCGCGCAGCACTCTGTGTGTCGGGACCAGGTGCGTGCCTTTTGGAGATAAAGAGAGATGCCAGGGTGGCCCAGCTGTTTCATAGCAAGCACTAGAATAGTGGGGAAGACCCCTCTGAGAGGGCCCAATGCCAGCCACCATCTGAAGGTGGCCTTGGGACAGACCCCACGTCGGAGCTGCCTGGCAGGGCCACTGCCGACTTTGTGACCTACAGAAGCAGTGAGAGGTGACAAAGACTGTGGCTTTGTGGCACCTGTGTTTAGATGTGATGGGAACAAGTCTCTTGCCCAGTTTTGTCTTGGGTTGTCTTTCTTAGTCTTACAGATTTATTTACCCCGGATACAAGTTCTTTGTATTGTAAGCAAATTCTTTCCATCTATGGCTCTCATGCTCACTTTCTTAATGGACTTTTTGACAAACAGAAATTATTCATTTTATTAAAGACAATCTTATCAAATCTTTTAAAGTTTTTTTTTTTTTTTTTTTTTTTTTTTTTTTTTTGTAGGGGGTGGAGATGGTCCGAGGGAAGAAGTCTTTTCCTATCCCAAACTCATGAAGATATTTTCCTATATTATATTCAACATGTTGTCTGGTTTTATTTTTTGCAGTTAGTTCTACAATCCATGTGTAATTGATTTATATGCACAGTATGAGGTACTAATCAAGCCTTCTTTTTTAAAAAATGTCATATCTAATTGTCCCAGAACCTTTTATTAAAAAGAATAGCTTGTCCTCAAAACAACAACAAAAAAAAGAAATGTAAAACAAATTATTTAAAATGTGACAATATATTGAAAATGGATAATCAGTCATGTCTTGATTTGTAATGTTACAAAAATAAGAGAGTAGTAAGGGGCAAATTTCCATTTGTGATCAAACACAAAGAATGTATTTAACATGTATGCAATTTACCTCTCTACATACCATCAGAGAACTAATCCAGTTTCTGATCAGACAGCGTATCTTATCCATAGCTGTCCTGGTGAGTTTAAGTAATTTCTCAATCATCTTCAATTGGAAGATTACTGAGGGTTTAACCAAATATCACTCAGGTCTACCAGAGATAAACATAATATAGTACATAAAATGTGACTTGCCTTTGTGAATTTCTGGGCCTGTAATGAATGTACTAGAAAGAAGATAAATCCATACAGAAAGAACCCCAGAGATTCTTAGAGGGTTCTTGCAGTATTTAGCAAGAAAATGGATTAGCTTATGTAAAAAAAAAAAACCACCCAAGACGACAGTAAAGATCTTCCTAAAGGATTGGAGAAAACAGTCACTGGAAGCTATCTAGGGATAGAAAACATGCCTATTCCCCCTAGAAATATTTCACTGGAAAGCTATACTGAAAAAACCTCATGAGTCATAGGGCATTGAGTAGAGTACTAAGATGGATCTTAACTCAGTAGTAGGAAATAACTACTAGGAAAGTAGTAGGAAAAGCCAGATAAAACATGGCTCTCACCCTACCACCAAATCATAAAAGGCAAGACCTGTACAATCAAATTGTTTCCAAATAAATTATCTACATCAAAAAAGCTAAAGAATATTTATAAGAACATAAAAATATTCAGTATACAAACCAAAATTCATGTCTGGCATCCAATCAAAGAATACTAGGCACGTAAAGAAGCAGGGGAATATAACTTATAAAAGAAGTAGATTGATCAATTGAAATTGACTCAAAAATGACACAAATGTTGGAATTAAAGACAGAAACAATACAGTAACATAATTGCAATTTGTATATAAACAAAGTGAAGAAGAGATATGGAAGATATAACAAGGTCTGAAAGCAATTTCCAAATATGTAAGATGAGTAATACCATGGATGTATTAATGGCAGCATAGACATTGCAGAAGATTAGATAATGGGAATTCAGCAAGAGAAACCATCCAAAAGAAAACACAGACAGGTGAATAAATGAAAGTATTTCAGTAAGATATGGGACAACTTCAAGCAGCCTAATATGCCTGAAGAGAGGAGAGAAAAGATAAAATAAATATTAGATAATAATATCTTAAAATGTTTTAAATTTGATGAAAACCATAAATCCACAGGTCCAAGAAGCCCAAAATACCAATGCATAGAAAACAAGAAAAATCTCACCAAGTCATAATAATCAAATTTCTCAAGACTAGGGATAAAAAAAATTTTTTTAAGTTACCAGAAAAACAAATTATGTTACATAGAGAAAAATAAAGTTTAAAAACAGCAGATTTCCTCTTGAAATCAATGTAGAGAAGAAAGTGAAAGAGCATCTTTAAAGTACTAAAATAAAATAAAAAATAGTCAATGGTGAATTCTACACCCAGTTGATGTTAACCAATACACACTCAAAAAAAAAAGTTTTCAGAAATAAAGGTATAAGTATTTTGAAGACATACAAAATTAAGTTGTACTTGGATCAATGTTAAAGAAAGTCCTTCAGACAGAAAAAAAAATGATAGCAGATGAAAATATGGGTATACAAAAATAGAAGAATGAAGAACATAAAAAATTTTAAGTATATGGCCAAATATATGACTTATTTACATCATGATAAAAGATAAATGATTGCTTAGACAAACTCAGCAATGTTGTATTGTCAGATTTATTACATATATGTATATAAATAAAATGAATGACCAAAATAGTATAAAGGCCACAGGGAGAAAAATAAAGCATAATATTGTAAGGCTCTTATACTTTATTTGAAATAGTATAATATAGTATAATAGCACTTTAAGATCTACCCTAATAAGTTAAAGACATATACTATAATCCTTAAAGCAACTGGTAAATTTAAAACAAAGAAACAATATACAAAATAGATACAAAGGGATCATTAAAAATCCAAAGAAAAAGGCAGAAAATGAAGAAAAGAACATAGATGAGACAAATTAAAAACAAATAATGAGATGACAGACATAAAACTAATCACTTTAATAATCACACTAAATGTATATGCTACAAACACCTTAATTATAGGCAGTCATCAGATTTGATATGAAACCAAAGCCCATCTATATGAATAGTAGCCACACACACACACATACACACACACACAGAGAAAAATAAAGACCCAAATCTGGTCTTAAAAGTGAAACACAAGAAAATAATATGCCATGCTAACAGTAATCAGAATAAAGCTGCAGTGGCAATGTTAATATTACCTGTAATATTAGAACAAAGAATAATAACAGAGGAAAATAAAATGTTTTCATAACAATAAAAAAAATCAAATCACCAACAGACATAACAATTCTAGCCATTTTTTAACCTAATACTGAGCTTCAAATAAAACAAAAACTGAGACACTAGACAAATCCAAAAATATAGTCAGAGATTTAATAACTCCTTCAATAATTGAGAGAACAAGTAGACAGAAATTGAGCTAGGATTTAGATTTGAACAATTCTATCAATGAACTTGATATCTAGACAACACTTATAAAATACCTCACCCAACAACAGTAGAAAGAAGTTTTTTTTCAGGTATACATTTGTATTTTACCCAAAATGACCAGAGTTTGGGAAGATAAAATAAGTCTCAATGTATTTAAAAAGATTTGGGAAATAAAAGTTTTCTCTGACCACAATAAAAGTAAATTTGAAATCAATAACAGAAAGATCTTGGACACACTCCAAATATTTAGAAGCTAAATGACACACTTTTAAATAACTAATGAATCAAACATAAAAATAAAAGGGAAATTCAACTATTTTGAATTGAATAAATATAAAAACACTGTATATAAAAAAAAAAAAGGAGACTCTTGATAGACCAGTGTTAGGGAAGAACTTAGAGTACTAAATTTCTGTATTAGAAAAGAGGAAAGGTCTTGAATTAATAACTTCCACCTAAAGAGAGAAAGGTATTTAACAAAAATATCAGAACAGAAATAAACAAAATAGGAAAAAAAACAGAGAAATTCATTAAAACTAAAAACTAGCAGTTGAGAAAATCAGAAAAAGAGAAATAAGAAGAAAAAGAAAAAGCAACTCTAGCCAGGACTGATAAGGAAAAAAAGAAGTTACAAATTACCATATAAGCAAGGAGAGTGGGTGACATCACCAGGGTCTAGAAATACGCAAAGGATAACAAAGGGATGTTATAAACAACTTTGTAAATAAATCCCACAATTCAAATGAAATGAAAAAATTACTAGAATACACTATCAAAACTTTTAAAAATAATGTTTTGAATAGGTATGTAGTTACGTATCTTCCCACAAATAAGCCTCATACCCAAATGTCTTCACTGATAAATTCCATAAAATATATAAAAAATAAACAATACCAATTCTAAAATAATGTTTTCAAAAATCTGAAGATGGAATACATAGAGATTTATGGTATGAGGCCAGCATTACCCTGATACCAAAATCAGAGAAGAGCAGTGCAAGAAAACTACATTTTGCACTAACATCTCTAGGGCAAAATTCTAAACAAAATGGTGGCAAACTTAATACAACAATATGTAAATCAGATCAAGTATGTTGCTTTAAGTATCTTTTGTTCAGGATTCATTCAACATTCAAAAATCAATTTATGTTATCTACTATGCAATGAATCACAAAAGAAAACCTACATATGAATTCAATAAAACCACAGAAGAAAATGTTTGACAGAATCTTACATCCCTTTCTGATAGAAATGTTCAGCAAACTAGAAATATAAGAAAATTTCCTCAACCTGATGAATGACACCTGTAAAAAAAACCCACAGCTAACCCTATAATTAATGGTGACAGACTTAATCCTTTCCCTTTGAGATCACTAGCAAAGAGAGTCACTAACAAGCGAATCACCAGTCAAAAATAGCTAGTATGTCTGCTTCTATTCAACATTATACTGAAGGTTTCAGGCAGTGTGATCAAGCAAGAAAAAAAAAAATTAAAGGAACTCATCAGAAGAAATAACACTCCTTTTATTCACAGAAATGATCATCTATGTAGACTATTAATTGGCATCTAGAAAAAGGAACTACTAGAACTGATTATTGATTTTTAACAATGCAAGATACAAGATGAATATAAATAAATCAGATGTTTTTCTAAATGCTAGCATTAGGTATTCAAAGTTTGAAATTTAAGAAATATAAATTACAATAGCATAAAATATATGAAATACCTAGGGATGAATCTATGAAAAGATGCATAAGAACAGTACACTGCAAGCTACATAGCACTGTTAGGAGAAATTAAGAAGACTTAAATAAATGGAGTGACATATGTCGTTCACGAGTTGAAAGACTCAATATTATCAAGAGGTAAATTGTGCCCAAAGTGACCTATAGAGTTAACGCAAATCGAATTTAAAAACTCAGCAAGACGTTTTGGTAGAAATTAATAAGCTGATGCTATAATTTATATGGAAATACAAAGGGCTTGGGATTAACTAAAACAACTGAAATAGAAAAATAAACATGTAAGCCTGGCACGACAGATTCAAAGAATTATTAAAGGTACAATAATCAAACAAATAGGTCAAAGAATAGAAGAGAGTCCAAAAATAGACCACACAAATAATTTTTGACAAAGATATTAAGAGCAAAATCTAAACTATAATATAACAAGATAATTTGCAGTGAAAAATTATGTAAAATCTGAAAATCATGACATAAAAATATTATGAAACACAAAGGAATTCAAAATTTCTTATAGTAAAACAAGATTCACAAAAGACAATTGTAAAATAACTCCATTGGAAATATCAATGTTCAAATGGCTCTACCATTAGCACAGTTTAGGCAGCCTGTGGTGTTATCATGCTTACAGTCAGTGACCACATCTAATGGTCACTCCTCCCAGGCCGATTTTGATCAGTTGTGTTAGTCTTCACTAAAACTGACCAACATTCTTTGGGTAGTAATTGACATTAGGCAAAAGGAGAAGAATCTAGTGCATTCAATTGCTTCTGGAAAACAAAGATACTTTCAGAGATGTGCAGTTTTAGAGCAAAATGAAGAAGACAACTTGGTGAGACTTCTCATTGAAAAACAGTGAAAAACTGAGTATTAGATTATATTATTAATAATTATGACTGGGTGTGGTGGATGACACCTGTAATCCTAGCCCTTCAGGAGGCCAAGGTGGGAGAATCGTTTGAGCTCAGGAGTTCGAGAGCAGCCTGGGCAACATAGCAAAAACCCATCTCTACAATAAATAAATAAATAAATAAATAAATAAATAAATAAATATAAAAAAGAAAGAAAAACAAAAAAGAAAGAAGAAAAATAATCATGGTAAATTGGAATAAGTTGAACCTGCAAAATGAGCAGTGAGTCTCTGATGGTACTGAAAGATACAGGTAACAAACAGAATGAAAGTTAAGCATACATATTTAAACGTTCTATATATATATATATATATTTTTTTTTTTTTTTTTTTTTGAGACGGAGTCTCGCTCTGCCGCCCAGGCTGGAGTGCAGTGGCGCGATCTCGGCTCACTGCAAGCTCCGCCTCCCGGGTTCACGCCATTCTCCTGCCTCAGCCTCCCGAGTAGCTGGGACTACAGGCGCCCGCCACCTCGCCCGGCTAGTTTTTTGTATTTTTAAAGTAGAAACGGGGTTTCACGGTGTCAGCCAGGATGGTCTCGATCTCCTGACCTCGTGATCCGCCCGTCTCGGCCTCCCAAAGTGCTGGGATTACAGGCTTGAGCCACCGCGCCCGGCCTAAACGTTCAATATTTTTACAAAATTGCTGTGTAACAGTATATATCAATACAAATCAAATTGTGCAAATCTTACACTCACACCTAGGTTTGTTAACAATAGCCTACCTAAAACTGCTATTTAGAATTTTAGATCAACATTTATCAACATGCTAAGTTGACAATGACATTTTGTTAAATGAAAAAAAACAGTCTACAGAAGAGCTTGCGAGGTATAATAACATGTTTTTAATTATTAATTGGAATAAATAAATATTATTGGAAACATTGTGGGGGGGTGTATGTGTATATGTGTGAAACTAAAATGTTGATAGGGTGGTGGTGGTAGGATTTTTCTCTTTATATTAATTTACACTCTAAATCACAAAATCTTATATATTATTAAAGATGAAAAGTTAAGCTAAATAAAATTAACCAGTGAGGAAAAATTGAGAAATCCTACAAAGAATTGCTGGTTCTAAAAAAAGTTAGTCAGTCATTTAATTTTTTCATAGTAATTACAAGTACAGTTTATAGTGTAAAAATAAAGCCAAAAATAGTTATATCACATAACAGAGCAGTAGTTTTTATACTATAGTCAAATATACTAAAAATTTCCATAGCTTTCAGTTTTATATCATGCATATCATTTGGAGTAACTGGGCAACAGTCATCTCACAAAGTGATTTGTACTTCAAAAAACCAAAACAAAATCTTCTCTTCGAACAGCTCAAGTTAGAGGTTAAAGCTCACACTACCTTCCTGTCACTCTCTTCTCTGTTTCTATGCCGTTGTTCTTCTATCTTCTCTTCTCTTTTAACATCTTCTGCCATCCTTGTCAGAAGTAACATCTCTTTTGTCTTCCATTCCTAGAAATCACATTGTTACTGCACTTGGTGTGTGTTCCTTTCACAACGATATCTTTGTATTTTGTCCCACCAAAAAGTATATTAAACAAGTCAGAGCCTAATAGAAATCAGGTTAAGCATAATGAAAGGCATACATTGGGTTTAGAATATACTTTTCTTACTGCACTCTTATTAGGAATACAAATATGATAATTTTTTACTAAAGCTAAATTAAAAAAAAATTTTGTCTCCACAATAAGGGCATTAAGAGAGTTAAATAGTGTCTAGTTAACTTTCTCACTGTTCTTTAAGAGCAGAAATTGGCTTTGTGGTATCCACCTCATTATTTTATGTAACAACTTGTATATTATAGCTACGAAGGAAATTTAATGGTAACAAATTATTTTGAACTGAAATGACTTCAAGCAGTACAATGTACAGTTAAAATTATTTACAAATGCAACAACTGTACACAACTTTTCTCTTAATGTTTTAAAGTTATGTCTCACCTCTTCTATTTTTCTACGAAGAGTAAGTTTTCTTCTTGTATGCTCTCGCTGTCGTCTTTCTTCTCTATCCATCAGGAACAGGCGTTGTTCTTCTGCTGTGCGTTCAAGTTGTTCTAGTTTTCTACTTATCATATCCAAATATCTGAGTAAGAGCGTAAATATTACTAAAGGTGAATTGGCTGTTTCTTTCACGATGGCATCATCTGCTATGCCATTCCCAAACCACTTCCTTGCTTGCCTTTCATTTCTTGAATTACAGGAATTTTACTGTTTTTCTATCAGTACTGTTTATAAACTTTTAAAACAGGCAAACCCACCATCTCACCATGTTTTACTTATTATAAGGTCTCTCCACTACACAATTATCTGATATAATTGCAAAGATAATGGTAAAAAGCAGAGCAAAGTTACTCAAGACATTCTGCAAAGTGAGCATTCATAACTCAGTAGATTTAAGAGTATGACCTTGCAAAAAAGGCTGAAATAACTGAAACAGTAACTTCAAATGTGGAAAAAAAAAAAAAAAGTACATTTGATTTCTCTAAGAAAAAGCGGGCACTGGGTTCCTTGTAATTTACAAGTCCTTGAACAAATCTCTCATCTGTAGTCTGGATCTCTGGTACATCAATATGTAATATGGCAACAATACCACATAATGAAACTGTGGAATGAATATAAAAGTCAGGTAATAAAAGTCAGCCCAATTCCTTACCCCATCCTTAGTGCAGGAAAAAGAACTATAACATCCTTTACTTCCTAAGAAATGGGCTTGTCCATGGAATGGCCATGATTGAATATGACTGAGTCATATCTAAATGAGCTTACAATCCTTTTTATAGACAACACATATTTATATATTGGCATCAGTTATTCCAAACTTACTTTTTTTGACTTTGCACTAACTTCCTCAAAAAATGCTATCAGTTCTTAAAGATGAATCTTAAAAAACTGTTATTGTTTGAGGCATGTGTTAAAGATCCTTTCTCTTCCTCTTCTAATATAGAAAGATTTTGAATCTAATTTTTCTTTCAATAACCAGTTTGGCTTATCCCTTGGGCTTCCAGCAATCCTAACTCCTCTGGTAGAAAATTCTTCCACCTCTTGGTTTCACTTACTTCCTCTCCACTCTGAGGGATCCAGGAGAGTGGTGTCTAGTACTTAAAAAATTGTCTTCAATTCTTTCTAGCATTTTCCAGCTTATTTGGTTCCACAACATACACATAAAATGTGCATCAACTTTAATCTTACCTATGCCTCATTAGCCGCTCCTGGTCCTTAATAGATTCGCTGCCCTCCTTTAACAACCAGTTTTGGACTTGTGCAACATCACAATGTTGAGGGATTTGATTGTTTTCCGGTACGTTATGTAGTTGTTTTGCAAGTATTCTCTATTTAAGAAATGTGTGTATTACATATATATAATTTTTTTTATGTTTCCCCGAAATAAAACCATTTAAATTCCTATATTTTATAAATGCTTATTTCTGTTTAATTGTATTTACATCTATTTTGAATCCATTAAAGACACAGACAAGTTAACCAAAATTAAGATTTATCTCTCTGAAAATAAAAGGTAAACATTTCAGTTTATTTGTCCACCTATTCTAAATAAGGTAAATAAAAATATGCAGGAAGCAGAGAAGAAACACTGGGTACAGAATGAAGTGGGGAAAATACAGAATACTTAGAAATATAGTGAAGTCTTTCTCGTTTGTATTTAACCCTTTTATCTTTAGGACATACATTTGCAAACACTCATATAAATACACTTTTCTCATTTTGATCCAGACCTCTTGACCCTAAAATCTGAATTCACACAAGCGCGCGCGCACACACACACACACATACACACATCTTTGAGTCAAAAATCTAAAGGAAGTCACTATCCATAACCATTCACTCTACACCCAGTCATTCTATTTCACATTCAAGAACAACATTTTTACTGAATGAATACAGGTGCTCATGTATGAATACAAACACAGAGTGTACATATTCTTGAATCACTGTAGAACACTACAGGTATTTATTGTTCTTTTCCTATAGCTCAAACTATTTTAGCTTTCAACTTAAGAATCTTTCTGCCACAAGAGATGTTTATTATTGACCTTAGCTCTGGGGGAAACAATACATCTGACTAGCAATTTAATTATTGAATTATGCCAGCTACCACTGGTGTGTTGATAGATGACCCAGTCCCTTTCCCATTCTTGGCCAAATATAGCAAAATTCAAATATTGTTTATTCCTACTCTAAATTTTCACTTGGAAAAAATAGTCAATTATTTTGTCAATAATAAAGGGTCAAAATATGATTAAAAGAACACTCTACATATAAACAAGAATTTCTTCCAAACTCTGTGTAAATAAACCAAATTGAAGTATTGAACTTACTTGTTCTCTTAGATAGTTTCTCTCAAAGTCTAATTTTAAACTGGTAAGATATTGCCTGTACTTATTCAATTCTCTCAAGGTACATACAACCTACAAACAAAAATGAAAACACATGGATATTTAAAAAAATGTTAAGTATGTTAATAATATATAAATATTTTAAATATATTCTTTAAATCATTAAATTGATTTAAAAATCACTTTAATAGCAGTGACATAAAATTCAATGACATTTTGGCATAAAGAGTAATAAACTGCTAACAATCTTGTAAGTAGTATCTCTCAGCATTTGTTAATCAGCAAGAAATTTCTATCCAAAAACATTACTTAGGCTGAGGCAGGAGTATCTCTTAAGGTCAGGAGTTTGAGATGAGCCTGGGCAACATAGCAAGACCCCATCTCTAAAAAAAAAAAAAAATTAACCAGCTCGGGCGGCCTGTGTCTGTAGTCCCAGCTACTCAGGATGCTGATGCAGGAACACAGCTTTAGCCCAGGAGGTCCAGGCACCAGTGAGCCATGATTGCACCATTGCACTCCTGTGTAGGCAACAAAGTGAGAACCTGTCTCTAAAAAATATGTACATATTGCTTTATTAACATTACTTATATTGTAAAAGGAGTTTAGTCCATACAATTAGAGTTATCACAGTAATAATTTCAATTAGCTGTAACTGGATTATAATTTTAAGTGTAATAACATTGTTCAACTCCAATAAGGATATACTCTATGAAGGTTCTAACAGACTGAATTTTGCTAAGTTTCTATTTCATCTCAAGATTTTAAAAATATATGGAACATAATTCTTGACAAGTATACAGTGCCGTTAAAGACAGAGAAAGAAGGCTATAATACATGTGGGAAAATTAATATATCTTTGTGTTCTCGAGTTATTTGTCAATAATCTTCTGGTATTACAAAGAAAAAACGTGAAGGAAGAAGTACGTTCATTTAGCAACAACTGTTATCTGATTTCTCTTGATTCAAATATGGAGAAATTGATAGAACTGCCTATTAAATATTGTCTCATGACCAAGTTAAAAGTGACACAGGCCCCCCAAGTGAGGTATAGAAACAAGTTTATATCATGTTTTAAAGTGTTTAATTGATTAAAAAAAGAAGTGATTTTCAACCCACTTTATTATTGCTGGTGATGTAGCCACCTTTCTTTAATCTCTTCAAAATATCTTTGCGCTTATAGTATGCTTTTAAATGTGGATCATGGAGGCTTTTATATTGGGTTTCCAAAAGTCGACAATAGGGATCAGTCAGGTTAAAACCATAAGAAGGTCGAAAAAGCTGCAAACACAGATTCAAAAATACGTAAAATTAATGTATTTTCACTTTAAATAATCTATCAAAATGATTAGAACATTCATTGAAAATAAAATGTGTCAGAAGAATCTGAAGTGGGGAAAAAGAGCCACAGAAAAATTGGAGTTGGGCATGTTTTCCTGCCTTTCCCTTCCTCTCTCCTTACCTGCATAAATTATCCCAAAGACTCACCTTCACCTAATCAGTTCCTCCTCTAATCCTCTTCAGCCCCTGACTCTCAGCCAAATAAGAAAAGAGCAGAGGAAAAGAAAGGGAATATATTTCTTTTCATACAGTTTGTTTTAAGGTACAAAGCCAACACTAGGATTCTCTTCTCCTCCTCCCTCTCTCAAATCAAAATATTCTATTCAAAACATAAAAGGATTAATAGTAAGTATGATTATATTTCAATCACCTTAAAATGAACAAAAAAACAGAAAATGTTTCATCAAAATTTATGAAAATAACTTTAACAAATAGTAGAAGCAAAACTTAGATGTTAACGATTTGGAGTTAAAGAGTCATTGCCTCTTGGGGCTTTTAATGCAAGAAACCAACAATCTCTGAGTGCTAGAGTAAGAAGAATACCTAAGGTCTATATTATGCAGTTCACCGTATTAAATAACCAATTTTAAAGAATATTGATAGAAATTGAAGTTTTTCTATTTGTGTGAAGACCAAATACGCCTTTAGGCAATAGTCATTAACATATAAAAGGAGGAAAAGATAATCAGTTACTAGTCATGTTTTTACATCTGCTGCATTAGAGAAAACAGCTGAGTTATTCAATCTCACCATGAATTAGCAAAGTGAGTTTTTGGTTTGAGTTCTGTTAGTTTTTCAATAGCAGGATGGTGATAATGGCTTATTGGGGGACCTCTGAAATAGAAAAAGTAGAGAATTAGAGTAGGAAATTGTGTTAATGTTTTTACATCCCTTTCTGTTTTAAGTTTGCTGGGCCAGAAAAACATAAGTTTTATAATAGTTCAAAATAATGTTAAATCAGGAATTGGCTCAGGAGACAGATAATTGGAGTATGTGAGTAATATGGGAAACCAGAGAGCATCTGCCCTGTTTTCCGGTATGAAATTCAATTTATACTACCACTACAACACTAAGCACCAATTCCGACATGTCTGGAGGCACCAATTTGTGACCTCTGTTTCCAGTCTAGCTGTAACCACAGATGCAGTCCAACTCCTGAACACTATGGCGTCTGACTGGGTTGGACCCTAATAAGAACTCTCGAAAGGTAGGTAGGAGAATGCTTTGCATATGGGTAAAAGGTAGATGAGAGGAACAAAATAAGATACTAGCTCTTCCTTTGCATTTAAAAGTTTCTTTAAGTTTCTGACCTCTTGTTTAACATTAAACTTTAATTCCTTCCAAGGAGCCTAATCAGAAAACTAGATTACCTGATTACCAATGCTCTACTGAGAAGGCAAAGAAAGAACTCATAAAGGGGAAAGTCTTAAATTAAGTGACTCCACATACAAAGCCCAGATCTTTCCTGGAAGGGAAATAATCAATAATAATAAGTCAAGGAGTGGATTGAATATTTCTTTCAGATGTTGACATTTAGCTGTAAACTTTTTAAAAATGTTACCTTTTAGCTGTGACTTTTAGCATATGTTTCTCAAGACCAAACCTGAGCTACTGACCTGTAAACTAAGAACGCCTTTAAACAAATCCACTCATTTCAGCCAGAGTAACCTTTCTATTGACAATTAAAATAACTGGTTGCTCTTAAAATGTCAGTATTAACCATTACCTCATGAAGGAGAGTACACTGAAAGAGAAAATTCTCCAGAGAAACTAGTATGGTGCCCAATTATCATTAAATGAATAAATTTAGGGAGAATTAATGTAATAAACAATAGAGAGAACATCTTTTTGAAAAGCAGTAGACAAGTGAATTAATGGTCGACAGAGAAAATGGCAATAGAGTAAAAAGAATATATTTGAGGGAGGAGACAAAAGTCGCAGTTCTAAGTTTATACACTAAAGAGGAATTATATCACCTGTAATGGAATAAATTTCAAGCACGTTTTTGCAAAGTTAGTTTGTGTTTGTGACTCAAATTGTGTGAAGTTGGTATATTTGTAGTTCACTTGCTCTAATCTAGTAGAATAGATTAGGTTTTTTTTTAAGGGCAATTATACTTTTTTCAGAAACAAAACTTGTTTTAAGAAATCATGTTTATTTAGTGTGTTAGATTGACAGTATGCCCCCAAAATTCATATATAATCCTAACCTTCAATGTGATGGCCTTAGGAACTGGGGCCTTGGGGATAATTAAGTCATAAGGGTGGAGTCCTCATCAAGAGAGATAATGTTCCTATAAAAGAGACCACAGGAAACTCTCTATCCTTCTTTCTACCATGCAGGGAGGTAATAATGAAAGGACTACAAAGAGCCCTCACCAGAATCTGACCATGCTGTTGTTCTGATCTTGGACTTCCAGCTCCAGAACAATGATAAATAAGTTATTTCTAAGCCACCCAGTCTATGGTACATTGTTATAACAGCCTGAACTGAATAAGACATTATGCAAGTATCAAATACCAAGGGGTTCTACTTTTTTCTGATGACATCATAGACATTATAAGGGTAAGTGGGCCACTTAGAATTCTTTCCTGTAGAACTTTTTGCAAAACTGATAAAAGCAACCAGTCAACAAGAATGTACTAAACCACCTTCAGCATTGACTACTTAGTCAAAGGCTGGGGAGGTTTGGGGGTAGGTGTGGTGTTGAGGACTAAAAACATGAAAAGGCTTAAGGGAAGTATACACTATAATCCAGTATGATTAAGTATGGTTTGTATAAGTGAGATCATACAAATCAAAGGCAATGTGAACTCTAAACAAAAATAAGTTAATGGCGGGCTATCACAGTTCAGAGAGTCTTGATAGCTCAGATTCATAGACTGGGGAGAAGAAGACAAGGTATGCCAGGTTTGGGGGCAAAGTTGACAAAATACATAAGTATTAGCACGGTATTTATGGGTAGGTGTGAAAGACTCAACTTGAAGAAGCTGAGCCTCTCTAGTTGGAAACAATACTGTATGGAAAGGCTGGGGCAAATTATGGAGTCTCTTCCTTATTGAGGCAGGGCTTTCTTTCATTAAAGTAAGGTTAAAGTACTAAACACATTAACTCATTTTAAGTCCCACTGTTTCGGTTCTTTTTTATTTTTCTCTATGTGTAAAATAGAATTCAACTCAAAACAAAATAATGTTTCCCGTAAAGGGAGTTTGGTCCAAGATACTGTCAGTTAAAATCGTAACACATAATTAAATGGCAGCTAGCACTAATAACCTTTCACCTTCTAAACATGTTTCTAAGTACATCAAAACTTACTATATAGGTATATATGAAGTTTTATTATAAGGAATATTAATATCATACCGTGAATTGTAAATTAAGGACTAAGAATCTAAACTTTCTGGAATATTATTATGTCCAAACCATATTAGATGAAAGTGCTTCATATGCATTCTAAACAATACCTTTGGTCAGATGTGGGATTTGTTTTTTCCTGTAAATGTTGATGCAAATTCCTTTAATGGATTTTGTATGATGCAGCCTCTGAATTGAATAGCAAGTAGTAAAGGGTAAAGGAAAGAAAGATGATAAAAACGTGTTCACCTTTTCACCGAAATTCGTAGTATAGAATACAGCATGGCTTCCTGGGATCACAGGCAGCTTGACCCCGAGAGGTAGGTCCAGTAGCTGAGCCGGTCCAACCCCTGCAAAGTGGGTTTTGTGCACGCCCTGTCAGACACAATTGGAGAGTTTTGTCTTTCCTTTTAGACAGTATTCGTTTAGTTTAGACCAATCTACTTCCACTGCAACCAAAGACTCCGAAGAATTACACAATCAGGGTTCGGGGCATTCTGAAGTCCTCCCATTTTCCCTGGTCACCAGCTCTCCTGGCGTCCCGCGCCTGCCAGTTGCGGCCAGTACAGTCCGAGCCACCACCACCGTCCCCGGGCGCCGCAAGAGGGCAGTCTCCTGAAGGGGGACAGTTGGGAGCCCCGCGTGTGGCGACCCCTGCCCCGCTCCCCAGCAGGCCTGCGGCCGCCAGAGGGCGACGCCGCCCAGCTTGCGGCCACTCACGTCTCCGCACTGCTGGGTGTCCGCAGCCAGTACGCTGGCGACCGTCTTGGTGACGGCGATATTGGCAGGCTTGGAGCAGGCGCCGAGGTACAGTTCCATGGCCGGCACGGGCCCCCTCAGCCTCTTCCTCACCCGTCCCGCTCTCCTTCTCTCGCACCCCGTTGTCCCTCTGTCCCGACCTGACCAAGAATGGCCAGAACCCAACGACCGCAGCCCCGCCCCCCGCGTTCCAGGCTTCCAATGGTAGCGGCCCCAGAAGGGCGGTGGCCTCCTGAGGGGCGGCTCGCGCCAGTGCCTAGAGCGCCCTCTGAGCTGGGAAAGTCCGTCCTAGAGGCCGGATCTGAGAGGAGCACAGTTGAAACTTCATCTTTCTCTGAAACCATCATCCCTTAGCCAATCCTAACGAAAAAGTATAAGCTTTGTTGGTGGGTAACTGGTTCATTTCCTCTGGCCTCCGAGGAGCCCTGTTCCGTTCAATAAAAATTCCCGAGTGATTGTTTTCGCCCTTTCTACATCTTCCCCCATAGGGGCCACACCCTAACCCCAGGCTCCCACAACTTCTTCCCACACCAGGTCCACAAGGCAGACGCGTTGGCTTCAGGAGTTCATTGCCTTCCTCCTGCCTCCTCTGTCCCCTAGGTTTCCTTCTCCTTTCTAGCGCTCTTTACCACTCTCCCACTCCCTCCTCTCTGCTCCTGCCGCTTGATCCTATTTAACTCTTTCTCCTCAACCATCCAGCCGAAATTTATAAAGTGCTTGACCCTTCTGGGCCAGTCATTGAGCTAGGCACTGGGTAGGACACAGCCGTGAGTAAAATATGGCCCCTGCCTGTAAGAAGCTAACTAGACTGGGAGTATTCTGAGGGCAGAGACAGTATGTGTCTAACCCACCTGTTGTTTAGACTTAGCTTCATACTTTCTTTGGGCCACTGCTGTTCTCTTTTATTTCTGGCCCGACTAGTAATAACAGTTACCATTTCTTGAGAATCTACTAGCTTACATATACTGTGCTAAACACCCTTTTAAACATTTATTTATTGTAATAGCCTTATCAATAATTACCCTTTATTTTTCAAAGATTGAGGAAGACTGACAATTGCTTTTAAATGGTGGCTCCTGAGACTGTTTTCTTAATCAGTGCACTCTTCTCTCTTTGTTGTAATTTCACACATGTGCTTAGGACTCTTAAATTTGAAATCTAAGCTTGGGATATAGTCTATTGCCAGCTTCCATATGGATATCCCACAGTCATCTTAAATTCAGTCTACTCAGATCTCAACACACACACACCCTTCACCAAACCAGGAAAAAAGCAAAGGCTTCTTCCTGCATTTCCCATCTCAGTGACAATACCAAAGTCTACCCAAGCCAAACTAAGGAATGCTTCCACATACTCCTTTTTCCCCTTTTCTACCATGTTTAGTTGGTCCCTAAGTCCCACTAATTTTATCACTAAAATTAATTTGCCTCATTCTATCTACTCCTACTTTACTCTCTTGGTTAAGCTGCTAATCATTCTTTGCTTATTTGCACCATTGCCACAGCCTTATAACATCTCCCTGCCACCCTCTATCCCAGCAATCCATCTTATATCAATTTGATTTTTGATGGCAAACTGACCATTTATCTTCCTCACTTTAAACTCCCAACTGCCCTCAGCACAAAGTGTGTAATAGCCTCTGTTACTTGGTGTCTGTATCAGTTTCTTATTGCTAGCAAATCACCACAAACTTAGTGGCTTAAATTACCACAAATATATTATCTTACAGTGATGGAGGTTAGTAGTCCAAAGTGAATCTCACTGGGCTGAAACCAGTGTATTGGAAGTGCTGTGTTTTTTCTGGAAGCTCTAGATCACAGCCTATGTTCTTGACCTTTCCAGCTTCTAGAAGCTGCCTCTTCCTCACAGGTTAAATCTGGCAATGTAGCATCTTCAAATCTCTCTCTGACTCAGACCTCTGCCTCCTTCTCTTCTATACAATTAAAGAATCTTTGTGATTACATAGGGTCCATCTAGGTTATCCATGCTAATTTATCTATCTTAATATCAGCTGATCAGCAACCTTAATTCCATTAGCAATCTTAATTCCTCCTTGCTATGAAATAGTCACATACTCAGTCTTGGAAATGAAGACATAGACATCTTTGGGGTACTATTATACTACCTTGCACAGCCCTGTTTTTGTCCGTTTCTGAGACATAACTCCCCTATACTACCTCTCAGAATTGAACCTCAAAAGACACCAAACTGTTTGTGGTTAGTTCTCTACATGGGGCCTGCTTATTCATGCATGATTCTGCATCTTTGTTTATGCCGTCCCCTCTGTCTGACAGCCCCTTTCAATTCACTGCTTGGCTAATTTCAATCAGCCTTTAAAACAACTCAAGTGTTACACCTCCAGGAAGTTTTTCTGACTTCCTAAGCTTTTGACAAATTCTCTCTCTCTGTGCTTTCTTCCATCTTAACATTTCCACATTACAGCAAGAATATCTGTTTACCTGTCAGTCTCCCTTTACTAGAATATAAATTCCTTTAGGGCAGGGGTTGGCTTATTCGACTTGTATGCACAGCACCTAGCATAGTGCTGAGCAAGCACTTAGTGAGCACTAAGTAAAATTCTGTTTCCTGACCTAGTCAGACATGAATGAGAACCCACTGAAAACTTTTAAGCTAATTATTGTTCTAGAAGAACACCCTGGCAACAATTTTGAAGGTGGATTTATGGGGATGAGAATAAAGATCTGGGAGACTTCATGATTTGTAGACATGCAGAGAATGGATTTGAGAAAATTTTAAGAAGAAAACTTTCAAAACTTTGAGCTCTTCCTCATCTCACCTACTTTTAAAGGAACAGAGTTGGTGGGAATCATTGCTGTGAGAAGCTGACGGTGGTGGATGACAAGCTTGAATTTCCAGAGGAAATAGGTAAGCCAGAAAAAATGAATTCTCAAAAAAATGAAAGAAAAATCCACATCAAATAGGTGAGTTCTATTTATAAGGAAAGCAAATGGAAAAGAAGAAGTCTACAGTGTAGATAAAATATCTATGACATTTATATGTAAAGGAGAATTTGTTGTATTCTTGGAAAAGTTAGAGGAGTATTATGAACATTGTTCATTATGAACTCAGTTCATAAAACTGAGGTTTTATGAACATTGGGGTATTTTCGGAGACTTTATTGTCCTTTTCTACATAACAAACCGTTTCCAAAATTTAGTAACTTTAAACAATGATTTATTACTTCTCACAGTTCTCTGGGTTTGCTGGTGTTGTTTGGGTTTGCTGGTGCTGTTTGGGTTTGCATTTGCTTAGCTAGGGCTGGATCATCTAGGATGGCTTCACTCACATGTCTGCGCTCTCAGACAAAAACAAACAGGCTGGAATGATTGAGATGGCTGGATCACTGTGTACATGTATTCTTTTCATTCTCCAGGAAGTTAGGCAATATGGTTTTACATTTTAGTTTCAAGACTTCCAGCATCAAGACTGAATAAACATTAATGTGCTTATGTGCTTCTGAAGTATTTACTCACATCACGTTTGTTATTGTCCGACATAGAAGGAAACTAGCTACATAAAGACATGGATACACTAAGGCTCCCATTCATAGGGCTCATTGCCTCAGAACTCTACCAAAGATCACTCTCTGATCAAATGATTCACATTCCTTCTATATTCAAAACACACTTACCTCTCCTAAGACTACCAAGAGTCTCATTCAGTAATGTGATTAGGCTTAAAAATTTAGTGTTTTGTAATCTACAATTATGTCCATGGACAGCTATTTGAATACTGCCTGTATGAATTCAAAGATCTATGAACTAAAAAACAAGCTGGGTTAATAATCTATATATGAAAAACCAATTTCTCCAAAACCTTAGGCTTAAAGCAACATTAATTACTTATTGTGTCTAGTGGTTTCTCTTTGGGTTTGGAGATTCAGATGAGGCACAGAGGAGACAGTTGCTCTCTGTTCTATGATGTTTGGAACTTCAGCTGACAGACTTGAAGACTAATAGCTGGAATCAGCTCCTTCAAAGTTATAGGAGAAAATTTTCTCCTTTTGGGTCTTACTTTTGAGAACTGTTAGAGAAGACCAGAAGAGACCTCAGTTTAGGATTAATTATTGCTTTATTCTCCACACTCCACCCAATGACTCATCCCATCGAAGCTTTTCCAGCCTAGCTGGTGGGAACAGGTAATGTTTACAGCTGTTGGTGAAAGCCCAGTACTATCTCTTTTGAGTGATTATTTTCCATGGCATATGGTAGTTTTCTCACAGTGTTCTGACAAATAGGCAGGAAATACTCAACGACAATTCTCCACACATCTTGAAAGTTCTTGTTCCATGCAGCTGTCCTCTCTCTACTTTGCTTTTGCATACTCTAATTATATCTGCCTTCCTGGGCTCTGGGTTCTGTCTCCTGAACTCAGGGAGTCAGATGAGCTCCATCTGGATTCTCCCTCCTTATGCTGTGGTTTGAAAGTTCTCTCAAGTTTTATCAATATGCCTCACCTCTTTTGTTTATTGTTTTTCAGAGATCATTGACCATTCTCTGATCTAGTGTCTTGAAAATTATTGCTTCATATATTTTGTTTGTTTTTAGATGTTTCAGGGCATATCTTCTCCATGGTACTCTGTCTTGAGAGGAAATACAACTCAATTTTGCTTGTGATAATCAGTGTAGAGTTTTTAATTCTTTAGCTAATAATTATTTTATTTGGAGAAAATCCTGCATATATGAATGTTAGTAGATGTTCAATCCACTTTTTACTGAAATTAAGATGGGGCACATATTTTCATTTGGCATGCCTTGGAGGAGGGTCAAGGGCATGTGACTTTGTCTGAAAAGGAATTAATTCAAAGACTCTTGTACAGCTAAGGACCATGAAGTCAGGGTTAATGTCTGGTTACAGCACAAGCAAAAACATTTTAATCCAACTACATCTGTGGCTTTATGTTGTGTTTCCATTTTCCTCAACTTGGATTATTTGAGACCTTCTTAAATATTCTCTGAGCTTTCTCAAATATTTTCTCTCTAGGTTAGCCAGGCTGGTTTTCTATTACTTTCAACCCAAAGTCCTAGCTTATATAATAATCACTGTACTCCCAGGTTTTCCTCATTTTTATTTATCATTTCTTAATGTAACTATATAAGCAGAATATTTAAATGTTTGGGTTTTACCACCTCCTTATGTCTAACTGAGAAATAAAATACAAGATCTTTCGGATCCTCTGTTGGTCAGGATTTTCAAGAAAAACAGAACCAACAGGGGATATGTGTTTATGTGTCTGTGTGTGTGTATATTCCTCTCTCTATATACTGAGAGCTGTCTACATATGCCAGTAGCCCAGCAAGCTGAGAAAGAATTGCTGTTTGAACCCAAAGGCAGTCTGTTGGCAGAATTTCTCCTTGGTTGGGGGAAATTAGTACTTGTTATGTTAAGTCCTGCAACTGATTGGATGAGAACCACTCATATTGTGAAGGGCAATCTACTTGACTCAGTGTCCACTGTTTTAAATGTTAGTCTCATCCAGAAAACACCCTCATAGAAATATTACAAATGTTAGACCAAATATCTGGGTGCTGGATCTCAGCCACAATGATATGTAGAATTAAACCTCACAGATCTCCATTTTTTGTCTATTTCATTAACCGGAGCTAATTTCTGAATCCAAAAAATAGAAATAATCGTTTTAATTTAGAAAAAGCATTCCAATTTAAGTTATACTCTTTAAAACACAATATTTAATTAATGAACTATTATGTCGATTCAATCTAGCCATAAACTTTTCCATTTATTTTAATTTGTATGTAGTTATATATACTATATGTAGTTATATATACTATACGTAGTTATGTATACCATATGTAGTTATATATACTTTCTTAATTTCTTGAATGCTTAAGGGTCCATTTGATTATTTTTGCTTTCATCTAATATTTGACATATATTCTTAATAATGCCACCTTTTAATTAATATTTGGTTGGCTGATATCTCACAATAACCTTATCTCTTTTTTCTAAGCAAGGTATTTTTAAATTAAAAATAAAAAGTAAACTTTTGTTTAAAATTACTTCTCTACTTTATCTTATATTGTCCAGGTTCAATAATTTAACCTGACAGCTTAAAATAATTAATATTAATACATTCATCAGAAAGTAGACATAATAAAATGTTTTTGATATTACCTTGTAGTGATCATAATTCATTTAACAGTTAAAAAGGCAGTCTGCACATAAAGCATATCTAAAATTGCTAGTAATAGTAGCTAGTATATTGTAATGTAATAGAATTACTTATAGCAGAATAGACTGAAACTAAGAAACTTGAGGAATTGACATTAACATTCTAAAATGACAGAAAGTTTCAAAGGTTTTAAAGGATTTTTTCCAGAAATGTACAGTAATGATTACAATGTAAAATCTAAAAAAAAAAAAAAGCCTGAGAAATAAATAGGAAAAGAAGAATAGATATATAAATCTATAGTAATTAAGGCTGAACATTAACTAGATTAAGGTTCAATGCTATAAAGTTGGTATATGCAGATACAGTAAAGGGCATAGTAATATAAATTCCATCACAGAAATGTAAACACCACATTAGAAGAGTGTATTAGTTTCTTAGAGCTCCTGTAACAAAGTACCACAAGCTGGGTATCTGAAAATAACTGAAATTTATTTCCTCACAGTTCTGGAGATTAGAAGTCCAAAAATCCAGGTGTTGACAAGGCCATGGTCTCTCTGAAGGCTCTCTTGAAGAATCTTTTCTTATTTCTTCCCTGCTTTTGGTGATTGCTGGCAATCCTTGGCATTTCTTATGTCACTCTAATCTCTGCTTCTGTCTGCACATGGCTGCTTCTGTCTGTGTGTATCCATGTGCCCACATTTATCTTCTCTTACAGGGACACCAATCATAGGATTAGAGCCCATATTAATCCTGTATGGCCTTATTTTGGCCAGATTACATATCTAAATATTCTATTTCCAAATAACTTTACATTTTGAGGTTCTGAGTGTACATGAATTTTATGAGGATCCATTTAAGGACAAAGGGTGAGAGAACATCTTGCTGATGAGGTAAGATCGGTATATTGGCATGTCATTAAAGACTTTGTTAAGGATATCGATTTGACAGAGGACTCAAGAGTCTGTCTAGTAATAACAAAAATATAGATATCAGAATCTTCATGATGTATGTGAATTTCTAAAGGATTCCAGAATCTGCAGAAGAGCAGATGGAACGAAACCACCAAGACTCGTTTAATTGATTCATTACGAGTACCTATTTTTTTGTATTTTTGGAAAATAACTCCTTTGATGATGTTTTATGTAGTTTTCAAATAATTATCATTGTTAAGAAAGACAAAATGAAAACTTATATTAAAGATATAGTTAGGAACCACACAGTACCCTTTGATAATATGAGGTATATATCTTTGCCAGCATCTCACTCTTTAAAGTACATTGCATTGTACTTTGCATTGCTTTGTAATATATTTATCTTAGTGGTGTAGAAAAACTGATACTGAACACAGATTTCTGACCTGTTAAGTAGTTCACACCTTAAATAAAGGGCCCAAATTAAATATTGGTTGGAAAACTTATTCATCTATTTTCTCTCTGTCTCTTCTGTCTCTCTATGTGTACGCGCGCGCGCGCGCACACACACACACACACACACACACACACACACACACACACATACACGAAATATAAAATAAAAGGTAATGCTAAATACATTTTCAGTTCAAGCTTAAAATGTAAGGTAGTGAGACATATACCACATCATAAATGGAGAAAATTTCTTGGTAGTAAGAGACATTAAGAAAATATAGTGCAATTTTAATAGCACAGACTCAGGTGTAAGATTGCCTGTGTTTAAACCCTATTTATTTCAACTCTTGACTTGTTTCCTCATCTCTAAAATATCAAATCTTATGACATCATTGATTGGGTAGCATCAATAGGGACAATGATTTATAGTGATCAGTCTGCCCCGTCTCTGTGCAGTCCTGATCATTGTACCATGTTATGTTATCTAGCTTAAAATCACAGAAAGACGCTGAGGAGCTGGACTTTCTGTTTTCTATAGCTTTTTTTCTCTATAATTATTGGAATAAATTGCTCTTACAATCTCAGTCACTGTTATATATGTTAGGTGTTTGGGGGAAAAAAGTTTGAAAAATAGCTAGAAAATATCATCCAGCAAAATGAGTATTTTTGTTTTATTAATCAAATGGCTGCAGTTTGTTTTTACAATTTGTCGTATTTCCAAAAATATTATAAAACAAAAGTCTTTCTGCTTATTAACTTTATATATAAGTGAAGAGTAAGCAATTTACTGTTATATAATTAATTTCCAGTAAAACTATATTAATACAAATAATAACATGTCCCATTTATTCCTCAATAAGTCTACTGTAGTTAGGAAGCCTTTAAAATGGTTCCAAATTATCCCTGCCTTTTGATATTTATACGCTTATGTAACCTCGAACACTTAAAAGTGAACTGTACCTAGTGACTAGCTTCTAACAAATATAATATGGTGATGATTTTGAAATGTTCGAGAAGGTGATGACTTTTGAAATGTTGCTTTCATCTTGCCCACCTTATTCTACTCTCTCATTCACTTACTATGAATGAAGCCAGCTGCCAGGTTGTAAACTATCTAAGGAGGAGACCATATGGCAAGGAACTGGGAAAGGCCTCTAGCCTACAACCAGGGATGACCATGAGCCCTTTGTCCAGCAGTCTTTGAGGAAGTGAATTCTGCCTACATTCAGGTGATGGGACTAGGAATCCAATCCTCTCGTAGTTCAGCCTCCAGATGAGACCTCAGCCCTGGCCAACAGTTTGTTCACAGCCTTGTAAGACATTTTGAGCCAGATGCACACAGCTAGGCTATGCCCAGGCTCCTGAGATGCAAAAACTGTGGGATACTAAATGTTTGCTGTTTTGAGTGGTTAGGTTTTAGAACAATTCATTTTATAGAAGTGGATAACTATCTTTACAATTCATTATTCATTGTTGTAGTCAGCTGACAAAGTATGTGATCCTTTCATTAACACTGTGAGACAGTTATTACAATCTCTATTTTTCAAAGAGGAACTTTGGATTGGAAGAAACTAAATAATGTGCCTGTCATCATAAAACTTTGAAATGAGCTGTATTACAAGGGATCATTCTTAACCAACAAATAGTTCTCCTTTCTCCTCATCATTTTTTAAAGTAAAATTATTTCTTACACCTTAAATCTTGAAAACTATGTAGATATTTGCTTCTCATGTTGGATTTCATCAGTATATAATTAGAAAAAAAGAATGGAAAACCAACATTAAAACCACCACATGGGCAGAGCTTCATCATCCACACTCTGCACCATGACCCTGATAAAGCCTGGCAGAGGCATAAGGGGCAAGTTATGAAAGGATTGAGATAACAATTTCTTTTCTTGATTCTATATCACATGTTAAAAATACAATCATTAAACTATTTTATGCACTTCAATAATCCACTGATTCCATTTGCCAATTTATTATCAAAATTTATCATTATTTTCATCTATTTTAGCAATCTTCTATAATGAACAAAGAATAATATAAATTAACAACATTGTGCATGAAATACTAATTACTAATTTCTTATTCTAGTATAAATTCTAGTGTAAATATATTTGATTATATCTTGTAATTATATTTGATCAGCTTGTCTGTGAAACTCATCCATGCCATCTGGAAAGGAAAAAGTTAAGTTGCATTTCTGCAGTACTTCCTCTCCCTTCCCTGAGGTGCTCCTGGAATATAAAGAAAGCAAGTGACTTGAACTAATCCTCTTATAAAATACTAATGATAAATCTCCCAGTAAAACAACAACAATAACAATAAAGGTCTTCTGTTAACAAAAGAGTCTTTTCCTATGTGAAGCTTTTAGTAGAATGTTCTTAATTGTCTAGAATTATTTATAGTAAGCAAACAGAAATATATGGACTTATGCATAATGACTCCTTGGAAAATGTTTTATAATATATGTAACTCTTTCTGTAGAAAATATAAATGTTTTATAATCTGTCTCCTTTCATGAAAGTGAGGTGCCTGCATACCTCATAGAAAACTCATCTGTTCACTTGGGCCAGAAATGTCTTTGATATTGTGTGATAGGACTCAGTCAACTGAAATAAACACAGACATCCTGACCTCACCTTTCCTTACCTGTGCCTCATGATTCCACGTGACCTTGAAATTGTTAGAAAAACTTGATACTGGATAAGATCTCTGAGTCCTTGAGTCTGAATTATCAATCCGATCCTTTCTGTTATTTTAAATTCCAAGACGTGTTGATTTATATGATAGCTTTTCTTAAACTTCATCCTTCTAGCAGTTGGTTTAATCATTTTGGTAGCCCCTAGGGGCACAAAAGGCACATTCTATATTGGTAAAATAATACACATGTGAGAAAAAATCTACACAGTAAAAAGGAAAATAACTCACTCTTTAAATCTAGATTCTGACACTCTCAACCCAGAAACAAACAGCAGTAGTTTGTATATTATTATACACATGCAAAAATATCTTATAAAATATTAAGTCTTCAGAGTTCCACTTGGTACATTTTTAACTGAGCAATATATTTTGAAGATCATTCCATATAAGCACACTAGGATTTAATTTAGTTTTTAACCATATGGATGTGCTATTTAATGCTGTAATTACCATAATTTATTCAGCTAGTCTTCTATTTATGAATGTTCATTTTTTTACATTACAAATATTCTACAGTAAGCATCCTTTTAGATAGATTGCTGAATTAAAAGATACCCCCATTTCTATGGGTTTTTTTCCTTAGAGGTATTGCCATGCTTTCCTCAAAGCGGTTACAATAATTTATCTTCCCGGAAATGAACATCTGAGAAGCTATGTGCCTGCAATTAGTGTTCTCTTTCTGTAGTGGATAGACCATCTTCTTAGATTGTGGTTTCACCTAATAGCTAAAACGATTTTTTTCTCTATATAATTTTCTTTTGTTTCAGAGATAACAGAGAGTCCTCTCTCCTTTCCCCCAAATTTTACTCTCCATTTTTTGTTAAAGAAACTTGTAGTTTGTCAACAAAGTCCATAGATAGTTTTCAGGTGTTTTGTTTGTTTGTTTGTTTGTTTGTTTGTTTGTTTTGAGACAGAATCTCGCTCTGTTGCCCAGGCTACAGTGCAATGGTGTGATCTCGGCTCACTGCAACCTCTGCCTTCTGGGGTCAAGCAATTCTCCTGCCTCAGTCTCCCGAGTAGCTGGGATTACAGGCCCCTGCCACTGCACCCAGCTAATTTTTGTATTTTTAGTAGAGACTGGGTTTCACCGTGTTAGCCAGGATGGTCTCAATCTCTTGACCTCATGATCCGCCCGCCTTGGCCTCCCAAAGTACTGGGATTACAGACATGAGCCACCGTGCTCCGGCCTGTTATTTTTAAAAATATAAGTTTAGGTGATGTGTAAAAAGACCAAAAGTGGTGAGTAAAATGGACCACGTTACTTATTATGGACTCAACTGTAAAATTTTATAGTTTTCGTATCTTTTACAAATCAAAACAAAGTTTAAAAATCACAACACACATTATATATGTTATATATAATATTTGGTATAAAAATGTACCACAAATTGAAAACAAGTTTCTACTTGTCAGCTTAACTATGCACAAAAGATTTAACCCAGTAGACCTGACACCACTATTTTTCCGAAAAACCTGCTTGCTTCATCCGTGTCCCTACAAAGGACATGAAATCATTTTTTCTATGGATGCATAGCATTCTATGGTGTATATGTGCCACATTTTCCTTATCTAGTCTATCATTGATGGGAATTTGGGTTGGTTCCAAGTCCTTGCTATTGTAAATAGTGCTGCAACAAACATACCTGTATGTGTGTCTCAGCAAACTAGCACAGTAACAGAAAACCAAACACTGCATGTTCTCACTCATAAGTGGGAGTGGAACAATGAGAACACATGGACACAGGGAGGGGAACATCACACACTGGGGCTTGTCAGAAGTGGGGGGCAAAGGGAGGGAGGGCATTAGGACAAATACCTAATGCATGCAAGGCTTAAAACCTAGATGATAGGTTGATGCAGCAAACCACCATGGCACATGTATACCTATGCAACAAATCTGCACGTTCTGCACATATATCCCAGAACTTAATGTATAATAATAATAATAATAATAATAAAAGAAAAACCTGTTTGCAAGGTTCACACTTAGCTGGCACCTGGGAATTTGGCAATCAAACCATTCACAAACTGATAACACTAGTTCATTGTTCCTGCATGGTTTGCAAAAACAATGCAGTTTATGCTGAATGCCTGCCTTGTTTCTAGGAGTTTGGAATTTTTACACGTGCTAGAAGCAGGTGCTTTCATGATCAGCCCCCATAAAAACCCTGGACTCTGTTATGGGATGAATTATGTCTCCCAAACTTTATATGTTGAAATTGTAATGTCAAGTACCTCACAATGTGACAGTGTTTGTAGCCAGGGACTTCTAAATGGCAATTAAGTTAAAATGAGGTCATAAGGGTGGGCTCTAATCCAATATGACTGGTGTTGTTACAACAAGGGGAGATTTGTATATATAGGGAAAACTTACTAACACCTTAATTTCAAATTGATAGCTTCCAAAATTGTGAGAAAATCAATGTTTGATATGTAAACCATCCGCCCTGCAGCAGTTTGTTATGGCAACCCTAGCAAACTAATACACACTCTGAGTGTCTAATGGGCTTTGTGGCAGATACATTGCATACACTTTACTGTACTTTTCACTGCCAATGAAAGGAGCATGCTAGGTGGTAATGTAAAAGGAAGAGGAGAACATCCTAAGACTGTGTATGGATTTCTGCAGACTCCTTCCTTTGCTGATCCTGTTGTGTATTCTTATGCTGTAATAAATCTTAGAAGTGAACATAACTTTATATGGAGTTCCATGTGTCCTAGGAATCACCAGAGGTGTAGGTGGTCTTGGGGATTCCAGAAACACTGATTCAGCCAATATAATATTTTGATAAATAGTTTTGAAACTTAGAGACTTTTATTATTTGGCTAACAAATACTCGATTTAGGTGAAATTCTGCATATATGAATTGTCGGTAGGCATTCAGTCCCCCTTTTAACTGAAAGTGAAATTTGGTGTATTATTGTACTTCTCTGTCTTGTTTTATCTGGCTCATCACAACAATATGAAAAATCTTTAAAGAAGATTTTCGTCTTTCTTGTTCAGTGCACTCTTCAATAACTAGAACAGTGCCCACTAATTACTATTAAGTAGACAGGACTCATTAGTAGATATAAAATAAATGCCACTTCAGCAAATGAGTAAGCACATTATTTATTTATTTTGGGGTCACTGTTTAAATGGACATTGCCAATGTGTTTACAGTAGGGTATCTCCAGTTTTCTTTTCTTCCTTTCTTCCTTTTTTTTGGGGGGGAGAAGGAGGGCATTCATTTCTGAGCATTGATTCTTCTAATTGACACTGCCCTCTTTTAGATAGCATCCCACATTTTTAGCTGCTAAATTGCTGTTTTCATGTTCAATGTTAAGAACATGAGCTATAGAATAGTAAAAATATGGTAAGGCTTGCTATTGATCTATTTCTCTCATTCATTTATCTACTTAATGGTATGTAAATCATAAATTTGTTACAAACTTTACAGAAGAAGATTTTGTGATTGTTCAGCCTTCATGCACAGATGCTTATAAAACCTGCCAGTATCCACAAATTAATCATAGTATAGAGATTACAAATCTGCATGAAGATAAAATTAGTTTGTTAAATGGAGAATCTCAAACTATTAGTAACTTGTGATATTAACTGAGTGAGTCAAGTGTAATTTCTTTTTTTTTTTTTAGACAAAGAAAGACTAGAGAAGTTTGTGAGATTTACCAGAGAAAGTTGTGAGGAAGCAATGGGCAGGTTCAGCAGAAGAGAAGCTGATGCCAAGGGTAATATTTTTTAAAGTAAAGCAAATGAGAAAAGAACAGAATAGTGTCTTTCAGATTTAGTAAGAGTATTAACTTATGCAAATTTATTTTCAGTATAGATGTACAATTTACATACTTTGCTTATATAAATATGTGATGTGTGTATTATGAGTTTAAGGAGGGAAAGTTTGAACGTGACACAAGATGATTGATTATGAGTATTTATATTTCAATAAAATATTCTAAAATGTGAAACCCTTCAAAATGTTAGAACAGAAGTTACTATGGAACATCATTGAATTGAACATTTTAATTTTATAAACAATAATACGGGCACTCAGTAAAATGAAATTATCTTCTAAAATTATAAATTAGATTAGTGGGAGATTTAGTATTAAAACTCAAGTCTTCTATCAGTTTTCCATCAAATCATACAGCTAAGAAAATATAATGCTAACTGTTCAAGCATGTAACTTTGGATCAGTTCTATTTATTAAACTGAAACTGGCATTGAGTTAAGATTGTTTTTTAAGCAAACACATTTGTTACTTTAAATGCAATAACCACAAAAAATGTAACTATTCTCCAATTTTAAAGAATAAATATTCATTTAAATAGGATGCCTCTAATTGTGGTTATATAATTTCTTTACTTTTTATTCTTATTATAATGAATTAAGAGAAATTTGTTTTTTGTTAACATTAGAATAATTGTTCATGTAGTTGGTATTATAACTATTCTAATATGTATCCAGAACAAGCACCAATTAAAAATATTACTGCATCCTTATCATCTTCTGCCAGCTGGTTGTTCATATTAACATTGCAGGGGATCACAATGTTATTTTAGGAAGCTGCTTATCAAGTTATGGGTTTTTGTTGGTGTTGTTTGGTTGAATTTTTTCACCTAATTAGTGAACAGCCTGAGAAATGCTTTATCTTTAGTATGGTTTCAAAAGTAATGAAAGTGGGAATAATAAAGACCTTTGGA
Source organism: Macaca thibetana thibetana (assembly GCF_024542745.1). Taxonomy (NCBI): domain Eukaryota; kingdom Metazoa; phylum Chordata; class Mammalia; order Primates; family Cercopithecidae; genus Macaca; species Macaca thibetana. The sequence continues at coordinate 57,156,097 of NC_065589.1, forward strand.
GACATTCTACAGAAAAAAAAAATTATAAACAAACAAAACGCTGCATTCTTCCCTCCCTTATTTGTGGCTTTTCTTTCTGAATTTTCCCTTGTCTGATATCAGTAACTGACTTCTATTATATTAATATTTGCATATGTTTGTCACATTATTCCCTATTTCTCTATTTTAAAACCTTCTTAATCACTTTGTTTTACATGTATTTCCTACATACAGAAAACTGTTGGGTTTTGTTTTGTGGGTGATTTGAAATTTTGTTTTTTTAAATGTAATAAATTAACCCATTTTCACTTAACATAAATATGTTGTATGTTACTTAGTGTAATTATTTTATGTCATATTTACTAAGTTTCAGTGGGTGTCTGTCTCCTTCTCCTGGTTAACAGTGTCAAGGGTTTTAGTTGACTTATAAATATTTCTTCTAAATGTATTTGAGTTCTTTGTACAAAAAGCAGTGAACTTATTTTCAACTACTGACTCATAGAAGGTGCTCGTAATATTTTCATTTTGGCTTAGGAATTCCATACTGAAAACAGTAATTTTTCAAAATTCTGGCCAAATTTTAAAGACCATTAGAACTATTGTTTCTTGCTGTGATTTTGAAGATACAAAAAATATACTGTTTTATTTAAGTGAGAAAATTCAGATAATGTTTGTAATTCATGGATTAAATTATTCCATGTGTCCTCATTTACATAGGTGCCTCATTTCAAATATGATCTTACTATCCTCTAATAGGTCTAAATATTGTGAACATGTTTTAGATTTGCTTTCATTTTTAATTTATCATGTTTTATTTTGCATAACCTTGATAATCACTGTAACCATTATTTTTGCAGGTACTTAATTATGTGAAAATAATTACATCCTTCTTTAAGGGATCTAGCATCTTCTTCATTAAATTATGTCCTTCTTCAATGCAACTTAAAACCACAATGAGATACCACCTTAACACAGCCAAAATGGCCATGATTAAAAAGTAAAAAAAAAAAAACAATAGATGTTGGCATGGATGTGGCGAAAAGGGACTGCTCATACAATGCTGGGAATGTAAAGTAGTAAAACTTCTATGAAAAACAGTATGAAGATTTATAAAGAAATAAAAGTAGATCTACCATTCAATCCAGCAATCCTACTACTGGGTATCTACCCAAAGGAAAAGTCATCATTATATCAGAAAGATGCCTGCACGCATATATTTATTACAACCCAATTCACAATTGCAAACATATGGGACCAACCTAAGTGCCCAAGAGCTGATAACTGGATAAAGAAGATGTGATATATATATAACATATATATATATATAAAATATTATATGTTGCATATATATTACATATATATGTAATATGGGATATTACTCAACCATAAAATGAATAAAATAATATCTATTGCACAATTTGTATAGAGCTGGGTGCCATTATCCTAAGTGGAGTAACTTGGGAATGGAAAACCAAATACTATATGTTCTCACTTAGAAGTGAGAACTAAGCTTTGGGTATGCAAAGGCATGTGGAGTGGTACAATGGCTATTGGAGACTTAGAAGTAAGGAGGGTGGGAGTTTTGCAAAAACCTACATTAAAACTGCACTAAAATCTTAGACTTCATCACTATACAATTTATCCCTGTAACCAAGACCCCCTTGTACCTCAAAAGCTTTTGAAATAAAAATATATATGTTAAAATTATGTCCTTTCTCAATATGACCCAGCCTTAAGGGAACCCAGCCTTCTTTTCAACCAAGAGATTCTTGATATGTAAACTGCTCAAGAATGGAAACAAGGAGCCATGAGTCCGTTTTGGTGACAAGTTGCGTTTCTGTTCGGTAGATCCAGAACTCCTCATTTACACAGATCAAAAAAGAATTTAAGAGACTGCCATCTATATTTTTTTCTAGGGAAGCCATGGTCAACTAGCCAACATCATAGATCTCTGTGAGTCAATCTATTGATCACAGCTTTACATCTGCTCTCTGTTACAGTAATCATGCTTGCCTTGTGTTTAATAATTAAGTGCCACCACTTGCACCATGCCACTTAGGATCCTATTATCCCCATTGCATTTAGAGATTCCTGTTTTATTGCAGCAGTTACCATTGTAATTTCTGACCTACAGTAAAAAGTGACTACAGAGCTCTTCAAGGATGCTGGGATTCCCCTCACAAATTTGAGAGGATGAGAAGACATGAGCAATAGTGAGGAAATAATTTAATATTTTTATTAAAACTTATAGTCTGCGAGGGTTTTTATAACACATCTGTATTTTATAATAGCTAAATTTAAACATCACAGCACTTTCAAACACAAGCAAGCCATATATACTTAGCACTAAATAAATTTGTAATTCAGAATTTAATGTGCTGTTTTTACATATTCTAGAGAATCAACAAGGTTTTTGTGTGGATGGAAAAGCATAGCTCTCTCTATATATATTATATAATTATGTTTGAATGGGAAACAAAGAAGAGCAGAAGTCGTTATTCTTGTATCATATAAAACAGATTTTAAATCACTGAAAATTTTTTTAACTTCTTGACATTATTATTATTATTATTATTATTATACTTTAAGTTCTAGGGTGCATGTGCATAACGTGCAGGTTTGTTACTTATGTATACTTGTGCCATGTTGGTGTGCTGCACCCATCAACTCGTCAGCACCCATCAACTCGTCATTTACATCAGGTATAACTCCCAATGCAATCCCTCCCCACTCCCCCCTCCCCACGATAGGCCCTGGTGTGTGATGTTCCCCTTCCCAAGTCCAAGTGATCTCATTGTTCAGTTCCCACCTATGAGTGAGAACATGCAGTGTTTGGTTTTCTGTTCTTGTGATAGTTTGCTGAGAATGATGGTTTCCAGCTGCATCCATGTCCCTACAAAGGGCACAAACTCATCCTTTTTTATGGCTGCATAGTATTCCATGGTGTATATGTGCCACATTTTCTTAATCCAGTCTGTCACTGATGGACATTTGGGTTGATTCCAAGTCTTTGCTATTATGAATGGTGCCGCAATGAACATACGTGTGCATGTGTCTTTATAGCAGCATGATTTATAATCCTTTGGGTATATACCCAGTAATGGGATGGCTGGGTCATATGGTACTTCTAGTTCTAGATCCTTGAGGAATCGCCATACTGTTTTCCATAATGGTTGAACTAGTTTACAATCCCACCAACAGTGTAAAAGTGTTCCTATTTCTCCACATCCTCTCCAGCACCTGTTGTTTCCTGACTTTTTAATGATCGCCATTCTAACTGGTGTGAGATGGTATCTCATTGTGGTTTTGATTTGCATTTCTCTGATGGCCAGTGATGATGAGCATTTTTTCATATGTCTGTTGGCTGCATAAATGTCTTCTTTTGAGAAATGTCTGTTCATATCCTTTGCCCACTTTTAAAACCCAAACACATTGTACAGCTGTACAAAAACATTTGCTTTATGTGTTTACACTATAAGCTGTTTTCTATATTTAGCATTTTAATTTTTTTCTTGTAAAACTTTTGTGTTAAAAACAAAGACATAAACATTCATGTTAGCCTAGGACTGCCCAGGATCAGGATCATCAATATCACTGTCTTCCACCTCCATATATTGTCCCACTGAAAGGTCTTTAAGGGCAATCACTCACATGAAACTGTCATCTCCTAGTGTAATAATGCCTTCTTCTAGAACACCTCATGAAAGAACTGTCTGAGATTGTTTTGCAATTAACGCATTTATTTTATAAGTTCAAAGTGTACACTTTTAAATAATGATAAAATTATAGTATAGTAAATACAGAAACCAGTAACATAGTTATTAATTTTCATTGACAAGTATTATGTACTGTACAGAATTGTACGTACTATACTTTTATTTGACTGGCAGTGCAATAGGTTCATTTACACTGACATTACCAAAAACATGTGAGTAATTAGCTGCGATATGACTTATGATTGTTACAACATCACTAGGTGATAAGAATTTCTTTAGCTTCATTATAATCTTAAAGGGCTACCATCATATATGTAGTTTATTATTGGTCAAACCGTCATCATGTGGTGGATGACTATATATAATTTTATGTACCTCTTGCTGTGAATTATCATTAATTTTTGTGATAAGCACCAAAGCAGGAAATAAAAATTGAGTTAGGCTGAGCATGGTGGCATGTGCCTGTAGTCCCAGCTATCCAGGAGGCTGAGATAGGAGGATCCCTTGAGCCCAGGAGTTCTAGTCCAGCCTCAGCAACACGGCAAGACCCCATTTGAAACAATAATAATAACAATAATAATTGAGGTTGTAAGAAATTCAAAAGGCAATAGCCTTAAAATCACCTTATACTCTGTTCTTATTTATATTTACTGGGCCTTCAACTTTCTGTAATACTTTGGAACAGCACTAGCATCTATCTCAGGTTTAAAATATGGAAGTTCTTGCCTTCCTTGAATCTTTTCTCCCAGAACTAACATATTGACTGTCTTCCCTGTGACATGCCTAATCTGACATTGGCTGGCTTTCATACCAAATCTTTGTTTTAGCCTCCTATCAATTCAACTTTTACATTGACAAAACATAACTTTTGGTTGTCAATGTAAAAGCTGACATTTTTACATTCAACTTTATTTAATTTTAATGAATTTAAATTAAGTGCTGAAAATTTATTTAAGCACTTAAAATGATATTAGAAGAGGTATCTTATGTTTTTAAACAAAGATATGTTTCATTTTCATATGCAGTCAACCGACCACATGTGTATGTCTCTTATGTGTTCCTGCGTGGGAATAGCTTGAATTACTACATAAGCTCTCTGAGAATATTAAGTTCATTTAGGGGAACAGGACATATCTATATGAAAAACAGAAATAATACTACAAATAAAAGAGAGATCACAAGATAACATGTAATTAATTCTCAGTGAATGACATGTCATGAAATCATCAGATGAAGTGAGGATATGGGAAAAGCTTTATGAAATTAGAACCATAAGGAAGATGCAGTTTTGCTAAACAGAAAGACCTTTTTCCACCGTGGTGTTAAGTTTAATATGATTTTCATTGTATTAAAATACTCATGGAGTAAGTTGAAAATATAATTGTATTGTTTTCATTTAATCTTGTAAAATATAAAATCAAAATGATATACTTGTAAAATAATTACATATATAATAAAAGCAATATACCTGTAAAAGAATCACAGTTTAAGATTTATTTATTATTTAAGTTAAATAATGTATATTATTTCTAAAACTTGGATTAGCTCTGCCAACATTAATACATAAGATATAATACATAAGATATAAAGTCCATTTTATATGAAAATGGAAACAAGAAATATGATTTTGAAATTGATTTTAATCATAGGCTAAACAAAGATTCATAGGCTAAACATTCATAAAATATTAATTTGAATAAAAATTTAAGACATTTATTCTTGTTGCCATATACGTACAAATATATTGTATCTCCTCAAATCTTTTCTTTTTTGCAGATGGAAATCATTTTGCATATTGTACTTATTTTATGTGCACCCATTTTGTTCCCCATTCTCCTTCCAGAATTAAATTCTGAATTTTAAAATTAAATTGAAATTAAAGTTTCCACTTCCTTTGATCGAAAATATTAAATTATCATGTACATTTAAAAATGTTCTAAACATATAGTAAATATTTTTTCATTTTTTACTTACACTAGTTTAAGTTATATTTAAGCATTAAAAATACAAGATTTCACTAATCCTACCCATGTGGAAGGATTCAGTAGCTGTGGTAAGCTTAGGCAAAACCAATGTTCGGAGTTCATTTCTCCAACAAACATTTAGTACATTGTAAACATAATACTGTTTTCTACAGTTTCCCAACCTGAGTCAGTTATCCTCCTTTAAAATTTCTTGCTTCACTGAGAGGTAAAAGAGTTGCAGAAATGAACGAGATTGCTAGACTAGTTGTACTGATGGAATAGTTGCCTATAGCAGATACAAGAGAAATGCCCCAATACATTTGATACTGGCACAGAGAAAATATGAAAGAAATTTTAATGGAAATGTTAGATTAAAAAATACAGGGATGAGGAGCTCTGAATTCTATGTATAAATTCCGATAAAATCTCTAGCTGACTCTGCAACCACGTGAGGTCAAGTCTAGGCAGCACAGATCAACCTCATTAGTCATCAGGGAAACACAAATTAAAACTACAATAAATTACTACTACACATCCATCAGAATGGCTGCAGCAAAAAAGACTGTCAACTTCAAATGTCGACAGAAACATTGAATAACATGTCTTATCATACATGGTTGAAGATAAAATGCTAAAACCACTTTAGAAGAAAATCTGGGAGTTGTTTTCCCCTTTGTAAGTAAAAAATAAACAATCCATGACATAGCCTTCTCTTCCTTGGCTTTATTCAAAAGAAATGAAAACTTATTTTCAAAAAAGAAGTGTGATGAATATTCACAGCAACTTTAGTAATAGCTGAAAAAAGTAAACAGCCTAGGTGTCCTTCGAAAGGAAAATTGTTAAACAAATGTGATAATTCATACCATGTACTCCCACTCAGCAATGAAAGTGAACAAATTAGTGATATACAAAACAGCATGGATAAATATTTTTAAAAATATTATATTTTTATATAAAAATATTTAAAAATGTTGAAAGCAGCCTTGTCCAGAATGTATGCTGAATTATTTCATTTATATGAATTTGTAGAACAGATGAAACTAATGCTTATCAGAAAAAAAGTTATAATAATGATTGCCCTTGAAAGGGTGTGAATAAGAATTGAGTGGGAGGTAAGATTAAGGCAATATCTGAGGTGACAATAGTTGTCTCTATCTTGATAAGATGCGAGTTAGGAATATTCATTCATCAAAACTCAGCCAGTGTACACCTAGGATTTGTTCATTTTATTGTATGTCACTATTATATTAACTAACAAAACAAAAAACTTGAACAAATACTAAACTCTGTCCATATCACTGTATTCAGATATTTATGTACTGATATTTGCATTTACAGGAAATGATAAATTAATAGGAAAGCTGGCTAAAATAAGAAACTATTGTAAAGTAGCCAAAGAAAGAAAAATTATGGACAGGAAAATGTATAACCATTTAATTCAAAAGCTTAGTTTAATGAAGCTTGCTATGTCAACTCCCAACAGAAAAAAAGAGTAAGGTTTTCAGATTGATGGAGAATGATAAATAGCAATAAAATAACCAAATAGTACACAATTTGAATAATTTACCAAAATATGTCATGAGGCTTTTAAAATTTGGCACAACTTTAGGATACTAGAAAAGTCTATATAGAAAGCAAATTATGGTTTTGTAAATTCTTATAATGCAACAGACTAACGGATTTTAAAAATTGCAGATACAGATAGGGGATTGTACAACTCAGATCTATGAGGAAGGGCTTTGGAGTAGACAGAATGTGATATGTCTAGAGGAAAAAAAGAACCTGGGAAATAAGTTTATCTGGATTCTGATTTCACATTAACTTTATATTTCTTGAAGAAGGAGAGTGTTTTAGGATTACTGATTTCACATATGTCCTCAGGTAGAAGACAGATATATTTGGGTAAACTTTCAAAGAGTTTTTCCAAGAGAACAGAGTATATACGAAACTGATTGCTTTGTAAACTTTGGAAAGCATAAGCTATTGATAGATAAAAAGAGATTTGTTGCAATTGTACTGAGGAACAGAGAAATAAATTATAGAAGGAATCTTTTGACTTTTGGGAAACTCTCTAATCACATTCCTAATTTCTGATGTCCCCCTTCTTCTTTACTACTAGCAATTGGTAGAGAGAAATAGTACTCACCTACTCGGTCTCTCCTGCACCTACTATGGCCATTTTATCACAGTTGTGGATGAAGATACATAAAATATCCTTAGAAGTGTGCTTCTGGGGAAAACTCCGGTGAGGTACTATGCAAGACAACCACCCCAAGGCACATACATAATCATCACACTCAATCACCAAGGCTAGGTGATTTTGTAATATGCAGCCTCGCTAGCTGGTAATAGATGCCAAAAGTCAGAAATGTATCAAATTTGTTACTTACAAGTTCTGCTTTGCACATAATTGCAGGACACAATTTTACTAAGCTTACTGTCACTATATGACAAGTATCCACCTTTCTCCAGTTTCTGGTAGCATATTCTTCACTTCCTTCTGGTTCTTACCAGCAGCATTTTTAACAGTGTTTTAAAGACGATTTACGCATTTTCTATCACACTCCTCAAAATTCTTTCAGCTCCTACCCACTGCCAGTTCAAAGCCACTGCAATATTTTTAGGTATTTGCTAGAACACCATCCCACTTTTAGCACCAAAATTTACGTTAGTTTTTTATTTCTGTGTAACAACTTACTATAAACCTAGCACTTAACACACGTTTAGGGTCATCAGATATAATTTTGCTGATTCCTCTGCTTAGGAATTTACCAGACTGAAATCAAACATGTGAGCCAGGACTACAGTGCATCTGAAGCTCAAGGTCCCCCTCCAAGTTCTCCTGTTGGCAAGATTTATTTCCCTGTGACCATATGACTTAGGTTCTTGTTACCTATTAGTTGAGAACTGTTCTTAGCTATTGGATACCTAGAAACAGTGAGAAGTTTTTAAACTAATAAAAATAAGTTATATGAGAATATGGAACAATCTAGTGAAAGTTAGAAGGCAATTTAAAGCCAGGTTGGGATTATTACACTGAATACTTTATCAGATATGTAAAGCATAGCAACATGGAAACAGAAACTTAAAAGCATAATAGTGTTCATAAGGTAAAAAACAAATTTGTTTCCTAGGATCTTGTCACTTCTTGGCATAAATTTTGAGGAAAAAAAGTTTATTTACTTCGAGAGAATATTGTAAAATAAAATGGAAAATTATCTTATGTATCAAAATGAATAGTAATTTATATTTGTTTCTTGAAAATAGTAATTCAATGAACAGAAAAGGTAAGCGGTCAATATATGATAGTGAAAAAATAATATATGCAAATTTAAAGAATTAGACTAAAAAGGAAGGAATGAAGCAGCTGGCTTGCAAACTATTTCTCTCCTGTGCTAAGGGGAGAGTATGCTCCTGGGAAGGGAAAACGACAGATAACCCAGTCTAATATTCTTATATACATGTTGATAAACAATTGCTTGGAAAATTGATTATTTTTGTTATTGGAAGAATTCTTATTTAGGGAATGTTTTTAGTCTAACTGCCTATGGACTGATTGTTTATGGTAAACAAACATGAAATGTATAGATTTATGAAAGGTAATCTCCATGTGAAATGTCAAATAAGCAATATAACTATCTGAATATAAAATGTATATTTTTTCATAACTAAGTTAGTTTCATCTGTGTAAGTGATGTAAACCACCCACATCACTTATAAACTGCATCTGATAAAGGGAAGCAGGACCTGGGGAGATGTATGAAGAATCCCGTGCTACTCTCTGCTCCATCTGTGGCTGTTAATTTCCTGTATCTTTGAAATTTAGTAAAGTTTAACACTGGACAAGATGTCTGATACAGGTAAGTCTGATTTAACAGTTTAGTGCTTTATATAAGTTCAGAGACCATGGAAGTTTTATGGAATTGCAAATAATTTAGATTTTTTGCTTTAAAGAGCTGGTGGGATTTGATCTTGCTTATATTCTATGGGGAAAACGTCAGAGAATATGAGAGGAAAAAACACAGGATATAATTGGTTCGGCATATTAGAAGAGAAATTAGAATGCATGAATCTCAAATAAATGGTGTTGCATCATGAGAAGAATTAATTAAAACAAAAGGAGGGAAGGCAGATGCATTTAGTTGTTGTGTCATTATACTCAAATAAAAATGTATTAAACACTGGCTTACAAAAAATTATTTAAAGAAATGTTGAAAAAAATTATATTCCCATGTGATAGCCACTTCACTCCTTCAAATTCTGATACTGTTATGTCTATATTTGGGCCAAAGAAACTTGCATTGTAAATAAGCATTTTAAATGATACTGATGCAGTTAATCAACTAAAAACAATTTTGACCTTACCAGTGGAAAATTACATGAAATATACATGAAAATCAGAAAATTCTGTAGTAATACATAACTACACAATTTTAGTTTATGACTACACAATTTTAGTTTATGGTTTTTCTTGTTGAATAATTTTTGTAACACTTCTGATCTATATACTTAATCCATGTGTTGATAGTCTAGTGTACTTATAAAACTGCTAACAAAGCCTTTATTTACAACATTTGGTCTTTTATTGTATAGATCCGTAGAGCTGTTGTTATACTGCAATCATCCTTGTCATCTAAATATGGATTACGGCTACTAACTACTTACTTCTAAATTTTTAAAACAAATTTTGGGTCCAAATAGGAACAGTTCTGGTCTACAGCTCCCACCAAAATTGACACAAAAGACAGGTGATTTCTGCATTTCCAACTGAGGCACCAGGTGCATCTCATTGCGACTGGTTGGTCAGTGGGCGCAGCCCATGGAGGGAGAGCTGAAGCAGGGCATGGCATTCCTTCACCCAGAAAGTGCAAGTGGTCAGGAGATTTCCCTTTCCTAACCAAGGGAAGCTGTGAAAGACTATACCTGGAGGAATGGTACACTGTGCCCAAATACTGCACTTTTCCCATGGTCTTCACAACCAGCAGACCAGGACATTCCCTCCCATGGCTGGCTTGGTGGGTCCCATGCACCTGGAGCCTTGCTTGCTGCTAGCACAGCAGTCTGAGATTGACCTGGGATCCTGGAGCTTGGCGGGAGGAGAGGTGTCTGCCATTGCTGAGGCTTAAGAAAGCAGTTCTATGCTCACAGTGTAAACAAAGCGGTAAGGAAACTCGAACTGGGTGGAGCCCACTGCAGCTCAGCAAGGTCTACTGCCTCTCCAGATTCCACCTCTGGGGGCAGGGCATATCTCAACAAAAGGCAGCAGACAGCTTCTGGAGACTTAAACATCCCTGCCTGATAGCTCTAAGAGAGCAGTGGTTCTCCCAGCATGGTGTTCGAACTCTGATAATGGTCAGACTGCCTCCTCAAGTGTTTCCCTGATCCCCATGTAGTCTGACTGGGAGACACCTCCCAGTAAGGGCTGACAGACACCTCATACAGGTGGGTGCCCCTCTGGGACAAAGCTTCTAGAAGAAGAATCAGGCAGCAATGTTTGCTGTTCTGCAGCCTCCACTGGTGATACCCAGGCAAACAGGGTCTGGAGTGGACCTCCAGCAAACTCCAACAGACCTGCAGCTGAGGGGCCTGTTAGAAGGAAAACTAACAAACAGAAAGGAATAGCATCAACATCAACAAAAAGGACATCCACACCAAAACCCCATCAGTAGGTCACCAACATCAAAGACCAAAGGTAGACAAAACCACAAAGATGGGGAGAAACCAGAGCAGAAATGCTGAAAATTCCAAAAGTCAGAATGCCTCTTCTCCTCCAAAGGAACACAACTCCTCGCTAGCAAGGGAACAAAACTGGATGGAGAATGAGTTTGACGAGTTGACAGAAGTAAGCTTCAGAAGGTCAGTAATAACTTCTCCAAGCTAAACAAGTGTGTTCTAACCCATTGCAAGGAAGCTAAAAACCTTGAAAAAAGGTTAGAAGAATGGCTAAGTAGAATAAACAGTGTAGAGAAGACTTTAAATGACCTAATGGAGCTGAAAACCACAGTACGAGAACTTCGTGAAGCATACACAAGCTTCAATAGCTGATTCGATCAAGCAGAAGAAAGGATATCGGTAATTGATGATTAAATTAAAGATATAAAGTGAGAAGAAAAAATCAGAGAAAAAAGAGTGAAAAGAAATGAACAAAGCCTCCAAGAAATATGGGAGTATGTGAAAAGACCAAATCTACATTTGATTGGTGTACCTGAAAGTGACAGTGAGAATGGAACCAAGTTAGAAGACATTCTTCAAGATATTATGCAGGAGAACTTCCCCAACCTAACAAGGCAGGCCAACATTCCAATTCAGGAAATACAGAGAGCACCACAGAGATACTCCTCGAGAAGAGAAACCCCCCGACACGTAATCGTCAGATTCACCAAGGTTGAAATGAAGGAAAAAATGTTAAGGGCAGCCAGAGAGAAAGATCTGGTTACCCACAAAGGGAAGCCCATTAGACTAACAGCAGATCTCTTGGCAGAAATAATACAAGCCAGAAGAAAGTAGAGGCCAATATTCAACATTCTTAAAGAAAAATAATTTTCAACTGACAATTTCATATCCAGCCAAAGTAAGCCTCATAAGTGGAGGAGAAATAAAATTCTTTACAGACAAGCAAATGCTGAGAGATATTGTTATCACCAGGCCCACCTTACAAGAGCTCCTGAAGGAAGCACTAATCATGGAAAGGAACAGCCAGTACCAGACACTGCAAAAACATGCCAAATGGTAAAGACCATCAACGCTATGAAGAAACTGCATCAATTAATGGGCGAAGTATCCAGCTACCATCATAATGACAGGATCAAATTCACACATAACAATATTAATCTTAAATGTAAATGGGCTAAATGCCCCCATTAAAAGACACAGACTGGCAAGTTGGATAGAGTCAAGACCCATCAGTGTGCTGTATTCAGGAAACCCATCTCACGTTCAAAGACACACATAGGCTCAAAATAAAGAGATGGAGGAAGAGCTACCAAGCAAATGGAAAGCAAAAAAAAAAAAAAAAAAAAAAAAAAAAAAAACTAAAAAACAAACAAACAAACAAAAAAACAAAACAGGGGTTGCAATCCTGGTCTCTGATAAAGTAGACTTTATTTTATTTTATTTTATTTTTGAGATTTCAAATGATCTTTATTTTTATTTTTCTGTATTTTCCAATTACCTATAATAAATGTATCTTACTTTTGTTTTCTTATTTATGGTGGCCAGGTGCAGTGGCTTACGCCTGCAATCCCAGCACCCTGGGAGGCCAGGGTGGGCGGATCACCTGAGGTCAGGAGCCTGACCAACACAGCAAAACACCGTCTCCACTAAAAATACAAAATTAGCCAGGCATGGTGGCAGGCACCTGTAATCCCAGCCACTCAGGAGGCTGAGGCAGGAGAACCTCATTAAAGATCATAACTATCTTGGTCACAATTGTGTCTTCTCTCTGGGACATAGAAGGTGTAGCAAACATGATAAGCAAATAAATACTTAATAGCTGTGTCATATAAAATGTCCATACATGTTGGTAGATAAAATAGACTTTAAACCAACAAAGATCAAAAGAGAAAAAGAAGGCCAGTACCTAATGGCAAATGAATCATTTCAACAAGAAGAGCTAACTATCCTAAATATATATGCACCCAATACAGGAGCACCCAGATTCATAAAGCAAGTTCTTAGAGACCTACACAGAGACTTAGACTCCCACACAATAATAATGGGAGACTTTAACACTCCACTGTTAATATTAGACTGATCAATGAGACAGAAAATTAAAAAGGATACCTAGGACTTGAACTCAGTTCAGACCAAGCGGGCCTAATAGACATCTACAAAACTCTCCACCCCAAATCAACAGAATATACATTCTTCTCAAAACCACATTGCACTTACTATAAAATTGACCACATAATTGGAAGCAAAACACTCCTTAGCAAATGTAAAAGAACAGAAATCACAACAAACTGTCTCTCAGACCACAGTGCAATCAAATTAGAACTCAGGATTAAGAAACTCACTCAAAACTGCACAACTACATGGATACTGAACAACCTGCTCCTGAATGACACCTGGGTAAGTGGTGAAATGAAGGCACAAATAAAGATGTTCTTTGAAAGCAATGAGAACAAAGACACAATGTACCAGAAAATTGGGAAACATTTAGAGCAGTGTGTAGAGGGAAATTTATAGCACTAAACGCCCACAAGAGAAAGCAGGAAAGATCTAAAATTGACATCCTAACATCACAATTAAAAAAACTAGAGAAGCAAGAGCAAACGAATTCAAAAGCTAGCAGAAGACAAGAAATAACTAAGATAAGAGCAGAACTGAAGGAGATAGAGATACAAAAAAGACCCTTCAAAAAATCAGTGAATCCAGCTGTTTTTTTTTAAAAAAAGATCAACAAAATAGTTAGACCACTAGGAAGACTAATAAATAAAAAAAGAGAGAAGAATCAAATAGACACAATAAAAAATAATAAAGGAGATATCACCACAGATCTCACAGAAATACAAACTACCATCAGAGAATACTATAAACACCTCTACACAAATAAACTAGAAAATCTGGAAGAAGTGGATACATTCCTGGACACATACACCCTCTAAACCAGGAAGAAGTTGAATCTCTGAATAGACCAATAATAGGTTCTGAAATTGAGGCAATAATTAATAGCCTATCAACCAAAAAAAGTCCAGGACCAAATGGATTTGTAGATGAATTCTACCAGAGATACAAAGAGGAGTTGGTACCATTCCTTCTGAAACTATTCCAATCAATAAAAAAGAGAGAATCATCCCTAACTCATTTTTTGAGGCCAGCATCATCCTGATACCAAAGCCTGGCAGAGATACAACAACAACAACAAAAAAGAGAATTTTAGGCCAATATCTCTGATGAACATCAGTGTGAAAATCCTCAATAAAATACTGGCAAACTGAATCCAGCAGCACATCAAAAAGCTGATTCACCATGATCGAGTTGTCTTCATCCCTGGGATACAAGGCTAGTTCAACATGCACAAATCAATAAACGTAATCCATCGCATAAACAGAACCAGTGACAAAAACTACCAGATTGTCTCAATAGAAGCAGAAAAGACCTTTGACAAAATCCAACAGCTTATCATGCTAAAAACTCTCAATAAACTAGGTATTGATGGAACACATCTCAAAATAATAAGAAGTATTTATTACAAACCCATAACCAATATCATACTGAATGGGCAAAAACTGGAAGCATTCTCATTGAAAACCGGCACAAGACAAGGATGCCCTCTCTCACGACTCCTATTCAACATAGTATTGTAAGTTCTGGCCAGGGCAATCAGGCAAGATAAAGAAATAAAGCGTATTCAATTAGGAAGAGAAGAACTCAAATTGTCTCTGTTTGCAGATGACATGATTGTATATTTAGAAAACCCCATCGTCTCAGCCCAAAATCTCCTTAAGCTGATAAGCAACTTCAGCAGCCTCCTGATACAAAAGCAATGTGCAAAAATCACAAGCATTTCTATACACCAATAACAGACAAACAGAGAGCCAAATCATGAGTGAACTCTCATTCACAATTACCACAAAGAGAATAAAATACCTAGAAGTCCAACTTTCAAGGGATATGAAGGACCTCCTCAAGGAGAACTACAAACACTGCTCAATGAAATAAAAGAGGACACAAACAAATGGAAGAACATTCCATGCTCATGGATAGGAAAAACAAATATCATGAAAATGGCCATAGTGCCCAAGGTAATTTATAGATTCAATGCTATTCCCATCAATCTATCACTGACTCTTCACAGAATTGAAAAAAAAAAAAAAAAAAAAAAAAAAACCCATCTTCAATTCTAATGGAACCAAAAAAGAGCTTGCATAGTCAAAACAATCCTAAGCAAAAAGAACAAAGCTGGAGGCATCACGCTACCTGACTTCAAACTATATCACAAGACTATAGTAAACAAAACAGCATGGTACTGGTACCAAAACAGATATAGACCAATAGAACAGAACAGAAGCCTCAGAAAGAACACATCTACAACTATCTAATATTTGACAAACCTGACATAAACAAGCAATGGAGAGAGGATTCCCTATTTAATAAATGGTGCTGAGAAAACTGGCTAGCCATATGTAGAAAGCTAAAACTGGATCCCTTCCATATACCATATACAAAAATTAACTCAAGATGGATTCAACACTTAAATGTAAGACCTAAAACCATAAAAACCCTAGAGGAAAACCTAGGCAATACTATTCAGGACATAGGCATGGGCAAAGACTTCATGACTAAAGCACCAAAAGCAATGGCAACAAAAGCCAAAATAGACAAATGGGATCTAATTAAATGAAAGAACTTCTGCACAGAAAAAGAAACTGTCATCAGAATGAACAGGCAACCTACAGAATGGGAGAAAATTTTACCAATCTATCCATCTGACAAAGGCTAATATCCAGAAACTACAAAGAACTTAAAACATTTTTAAAAGAAAAAAACAAATAATGCCATCAAAAAGTGGGCAAAGGATATGAACAGACGCTTCTCGAAAGAAGACATTTATGCAGCCAACAGACATATGAAAAAATGCTCATCATCACTGATCATCAGAGAAATACAAATCAAAATCACAGCGAAATACCATCTGATACCAGTTAGAATGGCGATCATTAAAAAGGAAACAACAGATGCTGGAGAGGATGTGGAGAAATAGGAACACTTTCACACTGTTGGTGGGAGTGTAAACTAGTTCAACCATTGTGGAAGATGGTGTGGCAATTCCTCAAGGATCTAGAACTAGAAATACCATTTGACCTGCTGATCCCATTACTGGGTATACACCCAAAGGGCTATAAATCATGCTACTATAAAGATACATGCACACATATGTTCATTGTGGCACTATTCACAATAGCAAAGACTTTGAACCAACCTAAATGTCCATCAATAATAGACTGGATAAAGAAAATGTGGTACATATACACCATGGAATACTATGCAGTCATAAAAAAGGATGAGTTCATGTCCTTTGTGGGGGACATGGATGAAGCTGGAAACCATCATTCTGAGCAAATTATCACAAGGACAGAAAACCAAACACCACCATGTTCTCACTCATAAGTGGCAGTTGAACAACAAGAACACGTGGACACAGGTAGGGGAACATCACACACCAGGGCCTGTTGAGGGGAGGGGGTCTGGGGAAGAGATAGCATTAGGAGAAATATGTAATGTAAATGACAAGTTGATGCATGCAGCAAACCAACATGGCACATGTATACCTATGTTACAAACCTGCATGTTATGCACATGTATGCTAGAACTTAAAGTATAATAATAATTTAAAGAGAAATAAAAATGATTATTAGAGAAAAAAACAAATATTAGTTGAGTGCATACTGCATGTGCCAGACACTCTTTTAGTCACTCAGGATACACTAATGAATAATTCAAACAAAAACTGTTGCATTTCTGGAGCTTAAAGGTTAACAAGGAGAGGCGTAATAAAAGTAAAGATAAGCTAGCATGTTATAAGGTGATTGATAACTCTTGTGGTAGAAAATAAACAAGAGATCAGCGAAAAAGGTTTGTGAGTGTGTGGAATGAGATAGTGCAGGGTATAGCATTACCTATTGGGATAAGAATAGAAATTTTTGAGATGGTGACTATTGAGAAACTGTAATTAAAAGTAAAGGACTTCTGTGCATATATATGAGGCTGGAATGTTGCAGATAGTGGAAAACCACTAAAGCTAAATCACAAACGCTGTAGTATATCTGGTGTACTCAAACAGGCAACACGGGCAGTATAGAGAATGTGAGGGTGTGCTATATTAAGGGACTGAGGAGGGGGTTATATCATCTAGAAGATGGCAATGATTTGGGGCTTTATTTAAGTGAAGCGGCAATTGAAATGGCATATTTAGAAATTATTTTCTGTTAAAATACAATGTAATAGGAGCAAATACAGCATACGGAAGAATGTTAAGATGTTATGTTTTTATTCCAAGTAAGAGGTGATGGTGGCTGAGCAAGCTGATAGTTTTGAAGGTGGAAGAAGTAATAGGATCTTGGGTATATGTTTAGTTAAAATCAATGCATTTTGTGATTCATCTGATGTAAGGTGTAAAAGAAATAAAGAAATTGAGAATAATATCTAGCTACTGGTCAGAGCTACTAAAAAATGAAATTATGCCATCACATAGATGGTAAATATTTAGAGTATATTTAACTTTTAGACATACTGAGTTTAACTTGTCTAATAGACATACAGCTGAGGATGCAGAGTGGAAAGTTGAAAACAGGAAATTGAAATTCGGGCAAGGGGTCTGGACTGAAGCATATAGATGATATTTCAAAGCTACAGGTCTGATGATCTTTTCTGCAACAGTATTGCTAACATGGCAGTATCGGCTATTCCTTCATTATGGTTTGAAACAATTACAGCAAGTTTACACTTTATCCTTTGCTTTTCTGAGTTTTTCATATTTGGGCTTTTTATTTATGCATTTTGGAGAGTTAGTGGTAACCACTTCTTAATATAGTATTTCCCTAGAATTATTAACATTTTGCCCCTCTATTCAAGCACTGAAATTTTGCTAACTCCTATGCATTTTAACGTGTTGTTCAAATTATCCCCTCTGATTTTAAAACTCCCCTTTGTTCTACTTCCTTCTATTTCTTAACCCCAAATTTTACCAATTCTCAAATTTTCTATCTAATTTATTAATTTTTAAAACAACATGCCAGAGAAAAAGCTAGAAGTAAATGCTAAGTTTAGAGTAAATTTTAATGCCCCGCATAAAAAAACACAGTTACATAAACATACCACGTGCATATTTGAGATTTATATCTGAAAATAAAATGCAAATCTGTGAACAATACCCCTGTGATTTTTTTAAAGAGAATAAACTAAATAAGAATGAAAGCACATTTTCACTTGCTATCACTTTGAGTTATTAGAAAGAATGCAATAAAAGGACATAGTTTCCATTGAACAATTTTTTAAATCAGGTAATTTAAAAATTCACTTAAATATGAACTCATATTAAGACATTATATTAAATACATTCTATCTGTTCACATCTAGAAAAAATAAATTATGTATAATTAAATTATGTTGGTAGACTTGCAAAACTACTAATAAGGAAAAGTTGAATAGATATTGAATGCTCTCAAAACAAAAATATGTTTGCTTTACCATCCCTGTTAGGGAAGGAGAAATAGACGTAAGATAAATACTGTGAAAGGAAAATACATCTTGGGGACCCAAAATCACTAAGATAATGGGAAAATCAAGCCGGGAACTGCTTAGGGCAAACCTGCCTCCCATTCTATTCAAAGTTATCCCTCTGTTCACAGAGATAAATGCATATATGATTGTCTCCTTTGGAAAGGCTAACCAGAAACTCAAAAGAATGCAACTGTTTATCTCTCGCCTACCTAGAAGCCTCCTTCCTGCTTCAAATTGACCCACCTTTCTGGGCAGAACCAATGTACATCTTACATATATTGATTGATATCTCATGTCTCCCTAAAATGTATAAAACAAAGCTGGGCCCCAACCACCTTTGGCACATGTCGTCAGGACCTCCTGAGGCTGTGTCACAGGCATGAGTCCTCAACCTTGGCAACATAATCTTTCTAAGTTAACTGAGATCTATCTCAGATATTTGAGGTTTACATTTTGGTAACCATGAAGGGATTCTGAGAGGAGTGCTAACTTTTGACAGATCTTCTATAGGTGCTGGTACCAGCTTCAGCTGTCTTTATGGCTCAAACCAATAGGACAGTTTGCTGAGGTCTGGACACAACCCTTCAAGAGAATCCCTGATCTCCCAAAATTTGTTCCAAATCTAAAGTTCATTTTGCTGTACAACTCTGTTTTTTTTGGAGTTTTACTTGCTTCCAATACAAGGAAGGCAAGTTTTTCCTGCTTTCCTGATGATAGAAGGCAGTTAACTTCTTTAAGGGTTTGAACTCACTCCCAACAGGAAGGAAGAGTTTGAGGTTTTTTCCTGCTTCTAGGATGGTAGAGAGCAGCCTTCAGCCTGAGACCCATCCCTAGGTAAGTTACTGAATTGGAGTTTGTCTTGGCTAAAGTGAAGATTAATAATCAGCTGGTATTAAGTTCTCCTTACTATTAGAGAGCTCAATAATCCTATAAGTTGTGTGATTATTTGTTTGTTTTGCTTAACTGTTTTTTTTTGTTGTTGTTGTTGCTGTTTGTTTGCTTCTGTTTTTATTGTTCTTTTTGTCTTTTTCCCATTTGACCAACTTTATCAGACTTGAACAATTATGAAGGAAAGTTCCAAATTATGGAAACAAGACCTCTGATGTGGATAAATTGCCAACAAAATAAAAAATAAAAAAATAAAATAAAATAAAATATTTTTTGACTCCTTAAGGGCTTTATTTCATTTACAGAACAGGGCTAACTTTCTGCTAGCCAGGCCAAACTGAAAGAGCAATGGCAGTCGCCCCAGGCTGCAGTTCCACAGTTAAGGTTCTGCCTTCATTTTTTCCACCATGACAGCCTGGGTTTAGTTCCTAAGTCAAGCCCTTTGTGGTTTGATACTTGATACTTCTGAAATAGCAGCAATTTTTCCTTGCTTAAATATGGTAATGAAATTTTTAAAGTTTTTTTTTTTTTTTAATTTATTTATTATTATTATACTTTAAGTTGTAGGGTACATGTGCATAACGTGCAGGTTTGTTACATATGTATACTTGTGCCATGTTGCTGTGCTGCACCCATCAACTCGTCATTTACATCAGGTATAACTCCCAATGCAATCCCTCCCCCCTCCCCCCTCCCCATGATAGGCCCCGGTGTGTGATGTTCCCCTTCCTGAGTCCGAGTGATCTGATTGTTCAGTTCCCACCTATGAGTGAGAACATGCGGTGTTTGGTTTTCTGTTCTTGTGATAGTTTGCTAAGAATGATGGATTCCAGCTGCACCCAAGTCCCTACAAAGGACTCAAACTCATCCTTTTTTATGGCTGCATAGTATTCCATGGTGTATATGTGCCACATTTTCTTAATCCAATCTGTCACTGATGGACATTTGGGTTGATTCCAAGTCTTTGCTATTGTGAATAGTGCTGCAATAAACATACGTGTGCATGTGTCTTTATAGCAGCATAATTTATAATCCTTTGGGTATATATCCAGTAATGGGATGGCTGGGTCATATGGTACATCTAGTTCTAGATCCTTGAGGAATCGCCATACTGTTTTCCATAATGGTTGAACTAGTTTACAATCCCACCAACAGTGTAAAAGTGTTCCTATTTCTCCACATCCTCTCCAGCACCTGTTGTTTCCTGACTTTTTAATGATTGCCATTCTAACTGGTGTGAGATGGTATCTCATTGTGGTTTTGATTTGCATTTCTCTGATGGCCAGTGATGATGAGCATTTTTTCATGTGTCTGTTGGCTGTATGAATGTCTTCTTTTGAGAAATGTCTGTTCATCTACAGCCATTTGATCTTTGACAAACCTGAGAGAAACAAGAAATGGGGAAAGGATTCCCTATTTAATAAATGGTGCTGGGAAAATTGGCTAGCCATAAGTAGAAAGCTGAAACTGGATCCTTTCCTTACTCCTTATACGAAAATTAATTCAAGATGGATTAGAGACTTAAATGTTAGACCTAATACCATAAAAATCCTAGAGGAAAACCTAGGTAGTACCATTCAGGACATAGGCATGGGCAAAGATTTCATGTCTAAAACACCAAAAGCAACGGCAGCAAAAGCCAAAATTGACAAATGGGATCTCATTAAACTAAAGAGCTTCTGCACAGCAAAAGACACTACCATCAGAGTGAACAGGCAACCTACAGAATGGGAGAAAATTTTTGCAATCTACTCATCTGACAAAGGGCTAATATCCAGAACCTACAAAGAACTCAAACAAATTTACAAGAAAAAAACAAACAACCCCATCAAAAAGTGGGCAAAGGACATGAAAAGTTTTTTTTTTTTTTTAAAGGAGCTTAATGGTTAAAAGTCAGCTTAATTAAAAGCTAACATCCAAGATATGTGTGTGTGTGTATGTGCGCCTGTGTGTGTTTGTGTTTGAAAGGCCTTTATGTTTTTGTTGTTGTTTGTTGTCTTTTTGTCTCCTAGGACCTTGTCTTTTTTTCAGCAAAAGTTTTTTTCTTCCAATTAAATGAATCCTGTTTTCTTCATTTACTTCTGCTGTCTCTCCTTTCTCTTGCACCCTCTGCTGCATGAGGGACCTAAAATAGTTTATGACAGCCTGAGGTTCCTTAAAGAAAATGGAGAAGGCACCAGGCTCCCTTTTGGGGAGAAACCTCTATTTTTCCTTATGGAATCCCAATAGTGTAAAGAGACAACCTTGTCTTAGCTCTTAAATTGCTCGCTTTTGTATTGTGTTACCTGATTTTTTGACTAAAATAGCTATTGCAAAAGGGGCTACTCTTGGATTTTTAAGGAAGTGGGTAGTTTAGACACTTACAAATGTCTTTGTTGAAAAATAAAAATTTAATTCTCCCTTTTTGAAGATTCAGGATTCAGGGTGATCTCTGCCCAGAGCTCAGAGATCCAGTTAAAAGATTGGTAGTACCTAGCTAAATAGAATTGGTCTCCTTATTCAATCTTATAATAGATTTCTGTAATTTTATGTTTGATTTGGCATCCATCTTTAGTCTCCCTCTAGCACCACCTGACGTTTTCTCTCCATACCTTGAGATACATATTTTGTTACCTGATTTTTCATCTAAGAGTTGTTTCCTTCAACATGCAGATTTAGAGCTATTTAGCTGACAACTGCCAGGGTGATAAAACCAGTTATGAAGAGTTTGTAAGTCTAAGATTGGAAACAAAAAAGAAAAGGAGGTCTTAGAAATCTATAAAATGTACTTCTATGGGTATGCCTAATACGTCTATGTATTTATGTGTTGTATATACAACTACTAAAAATATATAAAAGAGCTCTAATTTGCTTAAAGAAAAATAAAAGCACTTAAATACTTTATCAGAAAAAAGGAGACTAGTCAAATGCTTTTTAAGTCTATGTGTCTTAAGTAAAATCTTTATTAAATAAGGTTGCTTTAAAATTATTAGTAAAGTAATATTAGAAGTGTCTTAAGAATTGCCAACATACATTTTACTTTGCATTTATTTATCAAGAAATTTTATACTTATCCCTGCCAAATAGTATAAGGAGTCAAAATTTGGCATAGGGGTCATAAAACTATAAACTCAGCCCCAAACAGAATGATTTTTGCTTGTGTAATTTTAAATATATAAGACAATGATATTGGTTTACTGACAATAGCTACATCTTGAGTTAGTTAGTAAAATCACCATAATTTCTAATCTTGTGGCTTTAGGCAGTCTAGTCCATAGGCAGGAAGGAAGTTTGTTTTGGGAAAGGACTGTTATCATCTTTGTTTCAGAGGTAAACTAGAAACTAAGTTCCTCCCAAAGTTAGTTGCGCCAACTCCCAGGAATGAAAAAGGGCAGCTTGGAAGTTAGAAAGAAGATGGAGTCGGTTAGGTCAGATCTTTTCACTGTCTCAGTTATGGCAGTTTCATAACTTTAAATTATGATTATCATGGTTTTCATGAATAATCTAGGTAAACAATTAAAATAAAATAAGTAAGTATAATGGGAGAAATACTTGCGGATAAACTTGTCATATTTAGCATCTAAAGTTATATTAAATTAAATAATTGACATTTCATTATTTAGGTATTTTTCAATAAAAATATACTGTAGGAAAATATTCCTTCTAAAAAACGTGTCCTTTTAAAAGAGTGAATTTTTTTCTAATTCAAAGCTTATTTAAAAGTTATGCATAAAACAAGGTAAAAGGAAACAGGAAATAAGAGAGATGTAATGAAAGTTATACAAATAAAGAGGTATTTTTTGGTAAGAAAGCTTAAAAATAATTAATTTTGTATGAGAAAAATCTTGTATGGTAAATTTTGTCCTAGAATAAAATGACTGGTTATTTAATAAAGAGGGACGTTCAGGACAGGACAAACCAGAGAGTCCAGGCATATCAAGAATTGTCTGTGTAAGTCATAATAAGAGGATTTATAAAACAAACAAACAAATAAAAACTTTTATGTGATCAAGTTCTCTATAATTTAAGGGAAATTATAATGGTCTTTCTAGAGGTTGAATTTGATATTTAAAAAAAAAACACTTATACACTAAAGAATTGGTTAGAACAATGAAATTTTTTGAACTAGCCAGCCATTGTATGGCAGTTTGACTACATTTGATCTCCTTCCATGGGGCTGTATTTGGTCCTTATCGAAACTGATACATATTTCAGACATAGTTTTTGTCCTCTGCCTAGAGTGCTTCTGTCAGCACCACACTGTCTAAAGGCTAACAGATGGCCTAATAAACCAGTATGACATGCTTCAGTGAGATGTCCGGTTTCATTGCAAAGAAGGTGTGCAATAGGCATATGAACAAACAATCCACTGTTATTTCCATACCATGAATCACTCAGATGCAGCTAGTCTCATAGTATAGTAATAGGGCCTTGGCTAAGTGGCCAACTTATGAATGACAACCTGTGGGTGCTGTCTTCCAAAATGTAGTATATGTGCTAAACCTATAATTGATTTAAACAGGGCTATGCACCCTGTAGTTACAATGCATAGGTTTTGTAGTCAATGATAGAAATAGGATTGGAACCGTCACTATCATCCTTAACCACACCACCAGTGTGTGAAATTAATGCATACTGTCTATGCACTTTTACATTGTGATAGTTTAGAGGTTTGAGTTCATTAAGAGAAGCATGCTTCTGCTCAGGAAAGCTGTGAAGACGGTCCCCCTTCCTAATAGCACCCAATTCACAACAGACTCCAGCTTCTTATCTCTCCTGAGAATCACTCAGCTCAAGCCCGTAACCCATAACAAGACCATCTTAGCTCCCTGCAGAGGCACTACGCAGTTTCACGGCTAGGTATTCTCTCTTCCTTCAGCAAACAAATAAATCTAACTTTGTTTTATTTCATGTGTGTCCTTAATGGTTTACATAAATGGAAATTATCAGTATATTTTAGGTCTTCACTGGAAATTGAAAGCTGTTAAGGAAGAGGGCCATATTGTCTAGACGGTCCTTGGGAATTGTTGAATTACACTATTTAAATGAATAGTATTTTGCCTGTAACAAAAAGTATTCTATTATAGCTGGAGCAGTTTAAATGTAAAAATTGTACTCTATAATAATTGCATATGAATGTCTTAGTAATACTTTACCTATTATTACATGTTCTAGAAAGATAATGCTTTTGTAACCCAGGTACTTTTTAAATAGAATTTGATGAATAACCAACACATATTACATTTAAACTAAGTCATCATTGCATTTCTTGTTTAAACCAGTTTTTGTGCCATCTGTCTTATTTGTGGCTGCAACATTTGAACAATTCCTCCCAAAAAAATCAAATAAAAGCAACAACAGTAATAGAGGTAAAAGGATAACAATTTCAGCTGTTTTTTAGATTTATCTCCAATTTTTTTCTTGTGGCCTAAAACACCTTGCAACCTGTTTTCAAAGGTGATTCATGTAATTAGAATCATGTTAAAATGTATTTTAATAGACTGTATAATTTTGAAAATTTGAAACATTATTATATTAGAGGCACTCTTGATGAAAGAAAGATAAACAATTCACAATAAACCAAATTTGAGACCTACTTCGTTTAGAAAGTGCCAAGTTTTGTAGTATAGCAGTCCCTGTTATCTACAAGAGATATGTTCTAAGACTCTCAGTGGATGCCTGGAACCATTGATGGTGCTGAGCGATATATATAATATGTTTTCTTTTTTCTTGTACATACACACCTATAATAAAGTTTAAATTATAAATTAGACACATTAAGAGATTAAAAACAATATTAATTAAAAAGAACAATTATAACAATTTACTGTAATAAAAGTTATGTAAATGTGGTCTTTGTCTTCTCTCAAAATATCTTATATTACTACACTTACCCATTTTCAGACAACAGTTGAATGCAGGTAACTGAAACAGTGGAAAGCAAAACCTCAGATAAGGGGGACTACTGTATAATACTTCAGAGAAATGTAAAAGCCAAGTTGTTGCCTTTCTAAACTTGTACCAAATCATAGATTAAAAGCCATGCCTTGATTAAAAACAACATAACTGTTTACATTGGATTTAATAAGTTCATATTGATTAATAAATAAATTCACATTGATTGATAAATAATTGACACCAAAATGTTAATGTATATTTACCCAGGCTATTTTATTGTTGTTGCCAACTAGGAAGCTTAATCAAGCCAGCAATGGGTAAAGTACATTTTAGGAAGATAGTACAATAATAAGCTATGTAGATATTTGCAGTGAATATGTATTCTCTCTTTCTGTATCTGCACTACAGACACTTCAAATATTGCAATAGGTGAAATTATAATGATAATACCCAAAGACTCATTTAGCATTCCTCTTTTGTCTCAGAAACATCTGTCATAATCAAAATGAAATTCAGACATCATTATTGTTATCTCTCTTGTCAGAAAACTACTCTTGTATATTCTAATATGGCAGTTAAAAATACCCAGGGGAAATTTAATTTTGATCACCTATAGTGATAGTAAAAATAATATATTCTGAGAAAGTTAAATTGTGACTGTTCAGACAACACATTGATTTCATAATGTGTCCTCCCTCCAGGAGTCAAACGTCATGTTCTGGAACTGGCATAAGAACAATGAAATAAGTGGAATGTATAACAATAAAGGCTGACTTTAAAAAATTATTTACATTCTTACATTTTACAGTATTCTGACATCTGGGCATAAATTAAGTACTAAATTATTCTCTCAGACTATATTATAAATATGTAATCCATGTTGTTGATTCATATTCTGATTATGGAAACAATTTTCCTAATGATAAGGACTTAGTTTTTCACTCTGAGCAATAACTCAATGGATTTCGAATAAAAAGAAACATTACATCAAAGAATTATTTCTTCTCCTCGTGAAAGTTTGTGGTCAAATTTAATGTTATTGAGGTTCCTTAGAAATGATGTTATGTTACAGTTAATGAAAATGTAAACTCCATGGGAATTTTTTACAGATACATATTTTAATTTTTATTATAAACTCTAATTTATCAATAGGCAATGGCTTAAAGTGCACAGACAAGAAATCAAGAAATTTTTTGGAGTATAGAGGAAAATCCTCTAAGACCTTTCATAAGCTATGCTAATATTATTTTATAATTCCTGGAGGACAGATTCATCTAGAAATATTTATATAATATATCAATAGTTGTATAAGCAAGGGGAACATATATACTTAGCACTGAGAGCACTTCTGCGAAAACAAAACTGTTAGATACTGATATTGCATTTCTGAAATTTACAAGTAAATATTTAGTTAATAATTTATTGGGTAACAGTCATATTACATAACTACTATTATAGGTCGCTTTATTAACTTGGCCAAAGATTTAACTTCATTATTTAACTCAGTGGAATTTTTTTATTTGATTAAGGTGATTAAAAATAGTACCTTATTTTTAAGCCCTGAAATGATAATTTTGTCTCACTTTTGATGGATTCCTTCTTCCAGTTTTCCAATCGTGTGCCCATTTGTGAATTAATCAGTAATTCGTGCTTAATAATCACTAGTCAATACATTTTAACATGTATGTGCTAATACCCTCATCTCATTTTAACACCATCTTTGTAGTGATAGTCCAAATTCAGAATCATATTCAACAGCCAGATAAATGAGACCAGTAGATGAAAAACAGAACCAAGAATACATCTGAGTAATTTTTTATCATTAGTTTATTATTGCTTATGAACTTAAGTGACTAATTCCCTGGACAGTGAGTTTCCTTGGAGCTAGTGTATTTCATCTGACAAACACCTAGAAAAATGATATAAGAACAGGTTTGTCCTTGTCACTTCATGCTATAATTGTTTTCTTCAAGAGCTTCCAAAAAATTTTTCACCAGTGTTGTAGTTGGAACACTCATTACTCTCACCTGACTACCTGGGCTCTGCATGCATCTTGGGGCCAGGTAAATTCATGATCGTACTTATCTGTGTAAACATCATCCACTTTCCAAAATGTAAACTCCTCCAGTCAATTCCAGTCAATATTATCACATAATTTTACATATGCTCCTATATTCTCCTACATGCCCCTTTTCTTCATCTGTAGATGACATTTCATTTTTTGTACCTTCTCTAGGTTAATACCTCTACAAATTAATTCTTCACAAAGCAACTTTCATTCTTATATATATTCCTATATATAGTCGATATATATATTCTTTCTTCCCATAACAAACCTGGTTCTCCCAGAAGAACAGCATTTTCTCATAAATATGCTCATGTAGATCTTGTTCACTCACCCCAGTTCCTAGGCTACAGAACCAGTATCTGCACACTCCTTATTTCCCACTATCAGTTTCAAACTCTTTACATTCCTCTAATATAAATATAAAAACTTCTCTTCATTTTATACGTATGTTTGTTTATATCTTTGTCTTTTTTTTTTTTAATGTTACCTGTTTGCTTTCTGCCCTCCATGTTTACTAGCATTGAATAGCTTTGGAACCCAGTTAATAGCTTTTCTTTCTAATCCAAGTAAAGTTTTTATTTTGGAAAAGTATAACATTTATGTAAATGACCTACTTGTCCAGTACTCAGTCACAACGTTTATTCACCCTGCAAATCTCCTGTAGACTATCTCTTTTTGTTGCTTCATTCCTCCACTCCTATTAATGTGGTTATTTACTGAATTTATAAAAGTTAATAAACGTTCATATGATTTTTTTTTCTCATTAAACCAGTGCTTCTACCTCCACCCACCAGTCTTCTTATTGCTTTATTTCAGTTTATGTAGTCTAGATTCCATGGTGCAACACTGTTAACATGTTCTTGCCAGCATGCTCAACATTCTAAACCTTTTGTATTTCCACACACTTGCTTTGTGTCGGCAAACTGGAATCAATGCAACTAACATTGATTCCTTCTCTGCTTCATAAGTGGCTGCTTGCTTCTAGATAGTAACATAAAGAATCTCTTCAGCTCTACTTTTAAGTGGTCTTCCAACATTAGTATGCTACCTATAATTATTGATCAATTGCTTTGAATATTTGGGTTTTTTTAATGTCTTATTGCCTTTCTTTGTGTTGACACTTTTTCAAATATTTAATTTGATTCTTAATCTATCGTCTTCCATGGGCTTTCTACTTAACACACTTTGCCAACTATTATGCTGCTAAGTACAGTACTGTAGACTGGCTCAAATTTGCCTGTAAATTCAGTAGTAGTCCTACAACAAATTCAGTTAGGTGAAAAGCTCTGCACATCCCAGTTGTTAATAATGATTGTATTTTTTGCTATCACATCATAGCAATTTTTAAAATGTCAATATTACTTAAGAACATTCTAGATAAAGCAATAAAAGTAATTGATTTTATTAAATACTGATCCTTGATTACAGATATTTCTAATAGTCTAAAAGACAAAGTGAAAGATATGAATGAAGCCAGTTTCTTCATACAGAACTATGGTAATTGTCTCTAGGAGAAGAATGTATTTGATTGTTGAGTTGTGAGCTAAACAACTTTTTTTTTTTTTTATTGACACGATTTTTATTTGGAAAGCCATGGTTATTTAGATCTCAAACACAGAAGAAGTGAGACTGCCATTTTTAAAATGAAGCTGTTTTGCCAATGATAAAATGTAAGCTTTTAAGCTAAAATTAAAATTTTGGAAAATATGTTCATTACTATGGCATTTCACAGTTTCCCAGTACTTAAAGAGACTTTACTGAAGGGAATAATAGTGATATTAATGAATGTAATGTTTTATCTTATGTAATAAAATATGTTGATAATTGGAAAATTTTTATTATTCAGTGAACCAATATTTCCCAAGTGACCAATGCATAATGTTTCAAAACCATGCGTGAGAAAAAGGGCCATTCAAATTGCAAGACAAATCAATGGATTTTAATGTAGTATTAATATGGATGCGGATATCTCATTTAAAATGTGTCTCAAAGAAGTCACTGCTTGTTAATTTTGAAGTAGTATCAAAGAATTGTATCCACATAATCTGAAAAGTCTATTGAAATACTCCTCTTTAACCTACTATTTATCTGTTAAAGGCTGTTTTTCTTGATATATTTTAAATGAAATGATGCATTTGCAAAAGATTGAATGCACAGCAGATAGAAATTCCAGCTTTCTTTCACAACTCCAGATATTCAAAAAGTTTTCAAAAAAATTAAAAAGCCCCTCTTTATTTTTCACATGGTAGTTATTTTCATAAAAATGTTATTTTTATACACATATGGTTCAAGAGTAAGTCTAGTTTTTGAATGAACTATTAGTAAATACTTTTAAACTGTTTAATATGTATTTCCAATGCATTACATATTAGTAAATATAGGTCACACAGATTAAATACTTTTTTGACTTTTGTTTTAAGTGCAGGGGTACAAATGCAGGTTTGTTACATAGGTAAATTTGTGTCATGGGGGTTTCTTGTACAGATTATTTCATCACCTAGGTATTAAGCCCAGTACCCATTAATTGTTTCTCTCCTCACACCCTGAAATACTTTTACGGTCCTCAATAATATTTATGAAAATAGAAGGATCTTTTAAAGAAAAAGTTTGAGAATTGAGGAGTTTCATTGAAAATATCTCAGGGTTTAAAAGAGATATTTAGGAGTTATTAATCTAAAATATACAAATTGTCTAACAGGAAAAAATCCATGTGAATATCAATAAGAAAAAAACAAAGGATTAAGCTAGCTCACTTTTATATTTCTGCATACATAAATTTACATATACTGTAAATTTTTATACACATACAAAAATTAACATATTAAATTAAATATTTCAGGCCGGGCGCGGTGGCGCAAGCCTGTAATCCCAGCACTTTGGGAGGCCGAGACGGGTGGATCACGAGGTCAGGAGATCGAGACCATCCTGGTGAACACAGTGAAACCCCGTCTCTACTAAAACTACAAAAAAACTAGCCGGGCAAGGTGGCGGGCGCCTGTAGTCCCAGCTACTCGGGAGGCTGAGGCAGGAGAATGGCGTGAACCCGGGAGGCGGAGCTTGCAGTGAGCTGAGATCCGGCCACTGCACTCCAGCCTGGGCGACAGAGCGAGACTCCGTCTCAAAAAAAAAAAAAAAAAAAAAAAAAAAAAATTAAATATTTCAAACAATATCTCCAAGATAGTTATTTTCGTCTCTTTTGATAAGTAAATAGAATCCTATGACATTTATATGACTTGTGAAAATTTATACCATAGGTAAGTACACTCAGACATTTACCCAATTATTTTCACACAAAGGATTGTTAATCACTTTACCTAATATTAAATATAATAAAATGTGGAATTCATTTTACAAAGGACTTAGAAGCATTAAAAGAAGAATCCTTTCAGATGTAAACAGTAAGGTGATCAAGAAAAGCAAGGTTTTTGCCCTCATAGAATTCCAAGAGTTGAGGAAAAGGGGAGTTGGGGAAGAAGTTCGTAACATAACGTATTGATATACAGCAATTATTTTGAGGGATCCATATATACTCTGGAATGTCTTTCTGAAGATAGTAATATACACACTGAAATCTAAAAAATAGGTAGGAAAGGTATGGAGAGAGGACAGTTTAGAGATAGACCACAGGTAAACAACACCATGAGGAAAACAGAGAATTTAAATAATCATTAAGATTAGAGTATACAGAGCAAGGTAGGATGGCCAATAAAAAGGTTGGAGAAGTGATTACAGCCCAGATCTTAACATTTTGTGTAAATCAGATTTGGAAAGGAGGGAGAAACCATGAATATACTTTAAGGAGGATTTTGAAGAGAAATGCACTGTATTACTCAGGATTCTCTGGAGTTAGAATCAGTAGAATATATACAGTCATGCACTGCATAATGACATTTTGTTTAACAAAATACTGCATATATGGTGGTGGTCCCATAAGATTATAATAAAGCTAAAAAACTCCTATCTTCTGGTGACATGGTAGTTCAATGTCATAGCTCAATGCATTACTAATGTGTTTGTGGTGGTGTTTGTGGTGATGCTAGTGTAAATAAATCTACTGTACTGCCAGTTATATGAAAATATAAGCATATATAATTATGTAAAATACATAATGCTTGATAATGATAAGGATAATAAATGGCTATGTTACTGGTTTACATATTTACTATACTATACTTTTTATTGCTATTTTAGAGTATACTCCTTTTACTTATTAAAACAAGTTCACTGAGAAACAGTATGCCATGTTACATTGGCAGTGGCTTCATACATATCTTGTTTTCTGGGTCTCTTGGTTGCATCATTTCCTCTTGTGTTTGATTTGATCTCATGTAGTTTTGTTTGTCATGGCCTCCCAGCATACAAAACTCACTGCTAATGTTGCCAGTAAGAGGCCCAATTGAGTGGTTGACCTGAAAATAAAAAGTGATTAAGAACTACAAAGGTGAAAAAATCAGTGCTGATTATTACAAGTCAGGCACATCCCTTTCCACCATGGCTATAATCTTGAAGAACAAGAATAAAATGATAGAAGTTGTTAAAGAATCTGTTTTACTGAAGGACAAGGGGAGTGACAACAATTTGAGAAGGGCCTATATCAGATATGGAGAAACTTCTAATCACTGGGATTGAAGACTAGACCCGGATATGTATCTCTCTCAGAACGTTTATAATC
This sequence comes from Macaca thibetana thibetana, assembly GCF_024542745.1. NCBI lineage: Eukaryota > Metazoa > Chordata > Mammalia > Primates > Cercopithecidae > Macaca > Macaca thibetana. The sequence continues at coordinate 57,188,485 of NC_065589.1, forward strand.
ATAGCCAAAGCAAAAAGATTCTTTGTGATGTTGAAAGAAAAAGCTGAACCCACCTATGATATTGAATTTATTCTTAGCTCTGGGTGGTTTAAACAATTCAAGAATTGTTATTAATTACATAATTTGAAAGTGAATGTTGAGTCTGTAAGTTCAAATGTGAAGGCAGGTAAGGAATGTTTGGAAACTAGATAAACTTATTGTGGAGGAAAATTACCTGCCAGATCTTCAATATGAATGAAAATTATCTGTTCTGGAAGTGGATGACTAAAAAGACTTCCATTTATAAGAAGGCCAAATCAATGCCATGTTTCAGGGCTTTTAAGGACAGAATAGCAGTCTTATTTGGGGAGCAATGATGCTGGCTGTAAATTGAAGTCCTTTATGATTTGGCACAGTTAAAAAACAAAACAAAACAAAAACAGACCTTCCAGCTTATCAGTAGGCACTCACTGACAGTTTACCACAGGAGCAATATGAAGACATAGGTGAATCAACTCCTCTTCTAAGATGCCCCCCTGAATTGCTATGCCAGCAAAATGGAAAAGTATTCTTTGGAGAATAACATAGCTTTCAATATTTTGCTTATTGTTTTTAATGCTCCTGAACATCCTCTTTGTATTGGTAATCTTCATCCAACCATCAAAATGATGTTTGGAGGGAGAAATCACTTTGATCCAACCAAAGAATTAATAAGCTATAGCAGCTTTTAAAGATCACTACCTGAGGAAGATTTTCAACCAGACTATTGCTGTAACTAAGGAAGACACTGAGAAGACACTAATGCAGTTGTGGAAGGACTTCTATAATGGAGAACCTTGCTTGGGTTTAGGATGATGTCACCAAAGATTGTATTAATGGCATGTGGAAGAAGACACACAAGAAGTTTGTTCATGACTTTAAAGGATTTGTCAAGGATGATGAGGTTGCAAAAAGAAATAAGACTGTGGTTGAGATGGCAAACAAATTTAACCCGGGTGTGTATGAGGATGAATTGAGGATGTCCTAGAGACGGTTCTTGAGAAACCGACTAATGAGGAGTTGTTGGAACTGGAACAGGAATGGATAGCTGAAGAAGAGACAAAAGAAAAGAAAACTGCAAGAGAAGAAAAATAAAAAGAGCAGTCCCCCCAAATTCATAGTGAATGGTTTAGCAGAAGCTTTCTTAGACCTCAGCAAGCTCCTTGAAAAGTTTAAAAACATGGACTTCAACAGCAAAAGGTTGTTATTAATAGAGAAAAATGGTGCATTATGTGCCAAGAAGCAAATATATGATGAAACAAAGAAACAAACCAAGCAAACTACCATGGACGTGTTTTTGAAAAGTGTGACACCTCCTTAAGAAGAGCCTTAGGCAGGTTCTTCAGGAAGAAGAACCTTACAGAAGGCATTGTTATCATAGGAGATAACAGTGCCATACATGGTTTTGCTGCTACAAACCTTCAGTAGGACAAGATGTGGAGATGGAAGGCAGTAATGTTAATAACCCTGATCCTGTGTAGGTCCAGGCTAATGTGTATGTTTGTGTCTTAGTTTTCAACAAAAAATTTTACAAAGAATAAAATAACAAAAATCAAAAAAGCATATAGAATAACAACATAAAATATTTTCTACAACTACACAATGTATTTGTGTTTTAAGCTACGTGTTATTACCAAATAGTCAAAAAAGTTAAATAAAGAGTTTTTAATGTAAAAACATGACAGTAAGCTAAAGTTAACTCATTATAGGTGAAAGAAAATATTTTTAAATAAATTTAGTGTACCCTAAGTATACAATGTTTATAAAGTCTATGGTAGTGTCAATAACGTACAGTATGTCCTAGGCCTTCACATTCATTTCACCACTCACTGCCTTACTCAGAAGCAGCTCTGCAAGATCCCTGCATGGTAAGTGCCCTATACAAGTGTACCATTTTAACTTTTATATTGTATTTTTATTGTACCTTTTCTATGTTTGTATCTGTTTAGATACACAAATACCTTTGTGTTACAATTGCTTACAATATTCAGTACAGTAACATGCTGTGTAGATTTGTAGCCTGGGAGCAGTGGGCTCTATCTATTGCTGTGTAGTATGCTATACCACCTAGGTTTATGTAAGCACATTTGGTAATGTTTCCACAATGATGAAATTCCCTAACAATGTATCCTTGCTGTTAAGCAATTCATGACTGTATTGGCTCATGTGATTGTGGAAGCTTGAGAATCCCCATGATATGCCATCTGCAAGCTGGAGACCCAGGAAAGCTAATGGTATAATTCAGTCTAAGTCTGAAGGTCTGAGAGTCACAGGAATCAGTGGGATAACTCACAGTCTAAGGCTGAACTCCTGATAATCAAGAACGGCCCATGGGTGAGGGCAAGAGAAGATAAATGTTCCAGCTTAAGAAGAGACAATGAATTTGCTACAGGACAGGCAAGTCCGCAAATTGCAGCTAAGCCCAGAAGGATTCTTGCTTTAACCCAGGAAAGAATTCAAGGGCAAGCCAGTGGTATTAAAAAGCAACTTTTATTGAAGCAGCAGTGTACTGAAGCAGCAGTGTACAGCAGCAGCAGCACAAGTACTGCTCCCTGTGGAGCAGGCATACCCCGTAGGCAGTGTGCCCAGAGTAGCAGCTCAGAGGCAGTTCTGCAGTCATATTTATATCCAATTTTAATTATATGCAAATTAGGGGGCAGTTTATACAGAAATTTCTGGGAAAAGGGTGGTAACTTCCAGATTTTTGTCATTGTCATGGAAAGGGGTGGTAACTTCTGGGTGTTGCCACGGCAATGGTAAACTGACATGGCATACTGGTAGGCATGTGTTTAGGAAAGCTGCTTCCACTCCTGACCTGTTTCAGCTAGTCTTCAATTTGGTCCCGTGTTCAAGCCCCACCTTTGGAGTTGAGTCCCATCTCCTACTTCAAATTCACGCTTCCTCCAAATTTTGTTTCCTGTTTGAGTCTTCAACAGATTGGATGATGCCTACCTATATTGGTGAGGGAAGATATTCTGTACTCAGTCTCCTGATTGAAACATTAATCTTTTCCAGAAATATCCTCACAGACACACCCAGAAATAATGATTTACCAGTTCTTTCAGTATCCCTTAACCTGGTAAAGTTGACAAAAAAAAAAAAATAGCTATCACACTCATTTTCACTGCATTGCAGAGGGGTCAAATCTCGAGTTTAGGGAGATCTTTTAGGGATTAATAAATCAGAAAATAATGGACATGGGATGAACCAGGTGGCTACAATGGGTTATGATGGAGATGGAAAACAGTGAAATATCTGAAATTTAAGAAAAACAATTGAAAGAACTTATGATTGATTGGGTATAAGACTAAAGAAGAAAAATGAATGAAGATTTGTTTAATTCCAGTGTGCAAAGAATGCCACAAATATATTGACTGTGTTTAAGCAAAGTTAAGTATATTAATTATCTATACTAAGAGGAATTACATACAAAGGAGCATCTTGGTAAGAAAAAAATTACAATGTGTTAATTAGGTGATTGGAAGAGAGTTCAAGGATTTAGTGCTGACAGAAAGTGAGGGCAATTTGATGACTGGATCTCCAAATAATTTATATCTAAGAGATGGGTGTAAGTACTTACAGCTAGATTTCTCATTGATAATGAAAAAGAAGTAATTCATTTCAGCCAGAAGAAGAAATGGTTTGATCATTTTATGATGGTATAGAATCCTTCTTTTCTATAATATTTGGGCATGATTACAAAATGGTCTTTCATTTATCTTGTTCCACCACAGTCACAAAATGACCTTGTCTAATTTTCTTGACCATTTTTCAGTAGGGAACACTATAACCTAGTTAATAACTGCTCCCGGGGACATTTATTTTAATTAATATTTTCTCTTTTGCAATCAGCCCCATTTTATGGAAGGGCAGAGTATATCAATCTGGTGCTTCAGGTTTGCGTTATTGACGAATTCTGTTGATCAGAAAATGGAAAATGTTAACTGTGATTAGATTAGAGTTGTTCCCTCCTGTTCCTTTTGACATAGGATAAATTGTTGGATCAACATGTGATAATGGGTGTAAGGTAGGATTTAAGATTCTTATAAAAACCCATCACCCAGTGGTATTTAGGAAATTACCTGAAACAAAATGATTGTCAGTCACTGAAATAAGGTTTCAGTATCGAGGACCTAACACAGGCCACAAAGTTGTTGTTTCCAAAATCTATCTAGGTCTCTTCTAGAAAGCCACATGGCCTTTTCCTTTAGCCTAGGATAAAGTATGAAAGTACTTGACATGACTAAGAAACTGATACAATTCATTACATTTTGAACATAAAATGAAAGAGGCTAGTAGACCAGGCCAGAATGTTTTGCCTGTGGGTCTTACATCGTAGACTAGAAAATTTTGATCTTTTGTCTATATGCAGCAGGAAATTTTAGATAAATTTTTTCTTGGAATATGACTTCGGTTTTGCATTTTAGAAAAAGAAAACACTCTTGTCCTAATGTGAAAAGTGAAAAAGAGATAAAAGTTGAAAAACAAGAGCTGGAGATAATCTGTGTTTAAAAAGTGTATCACTAAAGATAAATTATTGCAAATAAAGTCAAAAAGAAAACAATGTCAGTAGCAGTGGCTCACTCCTGTAATCCCAGAACTTTGGGAGACTGAGGTGGGTGGATCACTTGAGGTCAGGAGTTCAAGACTAGCCTGGCCAGCTTGGTGAAATCCTGTCTCTACTAAAAATACAAAAATTAGCTGGGTGTGGTGATGTGCACCTCTAATCCCAATTACTCGAAAGGCTGAGGCAGGAGAACAGCTTGAACCGAGGAGGCGGAGGTTGCAGTGAGCCAAGATTGCGCCACCGTACTCCAGTCTGGATGACACAGCTAGAATCCGTCTCAAAAAAATAAAAAATAGAATAAAAAAATTTAAAAAAAGGAAAAAAGAAATTGCATTAAGATTTGAAGGAGGACATTAGGAAAATAGATTCATATAATTTGATTCGCAGATGTTTGACATCACTAGTTAGGAAAAGAATATTGCCATGATATTGTGAATACTAAGTAAAAACATATTTGAGAGAGAACAATTTGATGAATATTATATAAATAATAATTGTGATGTCTAATTTTTTGTATCAATGTGACTGGGCTAAGGGATGCCAGACAGCTGGAAAAACATTTCTGGGTGTGTCTGAGTGTGGTTTTGGAATAAACTAGTATTTGAATCAGTACACTGAGTAAAGAAGATCTGCTGTCACCAATGTTGGTGGGCATCACCCAACCCATTAAGAATTTGTATAGAACAAAAGGAGAAAGTGCTAGTGCTTTCTCTCTTTTCTTGAGCTGGGACATCCATCTTCTGCTCTTAGACATCAGAGCACCTGGTCCTTCAGCCTTCAGTCTCTGGGACAGCAGTGCCTGCTCCCACTTTCTGGCTCTCAGGCCTTTGGCCTTAAACTGGGAGTGGCATCATTGGCTTCCCTGGTTCTCAGGCTTTTGGACTCAGACTGAATTATACCATCAAGTTTCCTGAGTCTCCAGCTTGCAGAGAGCATGTTATGGGACTTCTCAGCCCCCATAATTGCATGACTCAATTCTCATAATAAATCTTCTCTTATCTACATTAAATTCTCATTTAATATAATTAATAAATTCTTGGAAAATATGAGCTTAAGCAAAAATATGTGTAACAAAGCCAATGTTTTTCTTCTCATTGATGTTATAATGAAACAACCAACATTGAAGGAAGCAGGAAACAACCTTATTTGAAGACCTGCTGTACATTGTTTTGCTTAAAGTTGAAGTTTCCAAGAACCTATCAACAAAGTTAAGTGAGGGCTTATTGTATAACTATATTTATCCTATTGGTTTGGCTTCTCTGGAAAATGGCTTCAGTAAGTTTGAGGTTCCTATTGAAGCCACAAGTGGTGATAATCTAGTTAGGAATAGAAGGAGACATATTTTTGACTAAATTCCATGTCTTTACAATCCAAACTAAATGTATATTGTGTTTTCATAAGAGCAAAAATGCTCACACATCTTATAGAAATTCTATTCACTATAAAAAATACTCAGTATAATTATAGATGTCATTCAAATTTACAAGTTGAAAATATTAGTGAATAATGTTAATATTTTTTATATTGCAAAGTATTTTTCTCAAATTTCTCTGCTTAGATAGAGGTAGTGGAATTCACATCAAAGAAGTTTTTGGAACCTGTAGTTTAAGACAGAAAAGCCTCTTATATTACTTATTGCCAACTGGACAATTTCAAAAGTTTTAATATTGACTTTTCCATTAGATTAAATAAATAAATGGAAATTTAAAAGTAATTAACCATATAAGTGATCACCTCTTTATCATTCCTGGTAATTTTCTTTCAGGAAGAATCAGATAGGAGCAATCAGGGTACTGTAAGTCCTGATTACTCAGAGACGTTAATCGCATATCATGTGAACCCCAATCATGTCCTAATTTGTCCTCCAAAAGAAGGAACAGGTAAGGATTATGCCAGCTGATAATACCTGGTGATATTTTAGAAATATAATTTCCAGACTCTATATGATCACTTTCTATATTAAAGTAGGACTTAGAAATATTAATATCAATAGTAATAGTTTGTTTTATTTTATGTAAATAAAATAGCCCCTGATCTCCTTTCAGGAACCAATATATAAATTTACAAATATTAATACAAAGTGCATTCTAGGACAGGTTTATAAATGTCATTTTCCTTGTAGTTAATATTTCTTTGTTAGCACTATTTAACCTTTAGCAAATTTGGTTTTTGTAGTGTACTCTGAAAAATCACCACTTTTTGTCACTCTCTAGATATTTGATGTTGAAATGCACATAACATAAACAGAACACTACTGTCACTAGTTAGGGTATTTTACTATTCATTCACTATTGGAAAGATAAAACATAAAATGCAACAAAAATAAACATATAAAAATCTCACTTGAAGATGGCAGTTTTAATGGTATTGTCATTTTTAATTACCACTGGAATATAATATTTTATGCTATTTTATTAACATATTAAACTTGTTAGTATTTAAGAGCAAATTCAATGTTTCACTTTTCCCTTAAAGTCATTATCTAGTTTATTCCTCAAAATGACACTTAAGCAATCAGAAAAAAAAAAAACTGCTGACAAAACTATTCCTTAGAAAATATAAGAACAATTTTCTCTCTGTTAATTTGGTCCAAAAATAATTAGTAATTCCCAGAATCTAGAATTGCATGAATTTATAAAAAATGAAAGTATATTTTAATATAAAATTAGTACCAAGTTTAGAAAAATAATGTGCTCATTTAAATTTTATTCCACTCACAAATCAGTAAAATATATTAACTTAAATAATGACACAAATAGAAAAATACCTATTAGTCAAGTGATTAGGAGCAGAAACAATGAAGTAAGACTGTCTGAGTTGAGCTGTAAGTTCTAACACTTCCAAGCTCTGTAATATTGGGCAAGATTTTAAAAGCTCTTTGTGCCTCAGGTTTTGCATCTATAAAAGAAAAATACTTAATATAAGAATATTGAGAGAATTGAATAACAATACATCTTAAGGACTTGAACAGTGTATCATGTGTAATAAGTACAATATAAATGTTAGGTGACAGTGATGAAGTTGATGATTATTTTCTTTAATAATTTGTTTTAATGTGCATTGTGGTCAGTTTCTATGACAGTGTCCTTATATATAACAATAATATATTCATTTTTTCTCAATAATTGCAAACTATTGTAAGAAAAAATGTTTTAAAAAAAGTTGAAATAATACTTTTTTCATTCTGTCACATGAGTTAACATATGAAGTATAATCATATAGTCACATGAATTAAAAGCATTTAGACAAATACTTAACTAGAATAAGATTCAGTATTCTGTGAAAAATAAAGAATATGTACTTATATGACAGTGACATCTAATAATAGATTATCTGCTTCTTAATGTGGAAGGAAATATAAGTCCTCTACATTTAACTTCATAGCAAAATTGAAAGAAAATATAATTATGACAACAACTGTCAATCTTCTTTAATGCATGTTTTTAAAATTGACCAACTAAAACATGAAAGGAGAGAAAAAGAAGAAAATTGATAATTATATAGTGTCGATCATGTGGTAGGCGCTGTTCTAGTTGCTATGAGCATTTAAAGTTATTTAATACACTGACATACTGATAGTATTCTATGACATTTAAATTAATATCTTCATTATTCTTATGTCACACAATTTTAACAGTTTTTTTGAGGTATTATTGACATACAAAGAACTGCTCAAATTTAATGTGTCCAGTTTCATGAACCTGCACATACATGAACATCCATGGTACCATCACCACAAACAAGATAATAGACATGTCCAATATCTCCTAAAGTTACCTTGTGTCCATTTTTTTTGTAGAGAGCATATGGACACAACACAAGATATCCTTTTTAAACAAGTTTTGAAGTGCACAATACCATATTAAATATAGGTACTATATTGTACAGAAGATCTATTATTCATCTATCATAACTGGCAATTTCCCATATCCCCTATTTCCCAGCCCATGGCAATCAATATTCTCTGCTTCTATGAGTTTGACCATTATGACTATCTCATATAAGTGGAACTATGAAGTATTTGTCCGTTTATGACGAGTTTCTTTTACTTAGCATAATGTCCTCCAACTTCATCCATGTTACAAATAGCAGGATCCTTCTCTTTTTCTAAGGCAAAAAGATCTGTTGTATCTATTTGTCACATTTTTATCTATTCATCTATTTTGATCTGATTTCTGACAAGAGTGGAAAGAATACACAACGTGGAAAGGAAATTGTCTTCAACAAATGCTATTGAGATCACTGGGTATCCCCAAGTAAAAGATTGAAGTTGGACTCCTTCCTTATACTATTTACAAAAATTAACTAAATTAAATAACCTAAATGTAAGAGCTAATACTATAAAGCTTTTAGAAGAAAATGATTACAACTTTATTACCTTGAGTTTGGCAATTGATTCTTAGATATGACACCAAAAATGCAAGTATCAAAATCTAAAACAAGCAGATAAATTAAACCCCATTAAACTGAAATACTTTTCTGCTTCAAAGGCATTATCAAGAAAATTAAAATACAACCTATAAAATAGGAGTGGATATTTGAAAATCACATGTAAGATAAAGGTGTTATATGCAGAATATATAAATAATTCTCACCACTCAGCAACAAAAAGTGAAATAATCCAATTTAAGTATGAGCAAAAGATATACAAATGCCCACAAAGTACATGAAAAGTTGCTCAACATCGTTAGTCACCGTAGTGACTAATGCAAATCGAAACCACAATAAGATACCATCTTATATCCATTAGAATGGCTATAACTACACACAAAGCAAAAATAAACAAAAAACAGAAAATAACAAATGCTAGTGAAGATATAGAGAAAGAGACACTCTTAAACCTTGCTAAAAGGAATGTAAATTTATTCAGCCACGTGGGAAAAAGTTTGTCAGTACCTCAAAAAATTGAATTTGGAAGTATTATATAACCCAGGATTCTACTCCTAGGTATTTACCAAAAAAAGTAAAAACAGATACTGAAGCAAAAACTTGTACATGGATGTTAACAGCAGCACTATTCACAATAGCCGAAAGATGGAAACAACCCAGGTTCATCAACCGACAAATGGGCAAACAAAATGTGATACAATAATAATATGATACAATAATAATCAGCCATAAAATAATGAAGGTCTGAGGCTTGCTATAATATAGATAAACCTCAAAAACATGCTTTGTAAAATAAACCAAACATAAAATGTCATTTTTATGGTTATATGATTATTACCATTATGTGATTCCATTTATAGAAAGTATTTAAAATAAATGCATACAGAGAGAATGCAGTTTGTTTCCAGGGGCTGAAGGGACCGTGGGGGAGTGGAGGAGGGGAACGAATATTTGTATTATGAATTTGGGGGATTTGTGATAAAAACATTTTGGAACTAGACAGATATGGTGATTGTACAATATTGTAAATATACTAAACACCACCAAATTGTTTATATTAACATGATTAATTTTATGTTATGTGAATTGTACCTCAATAAAAAACAAATATACAACTTCTAAGGAAGGTGGGGTAGAGTTCAAAAGTCATCTTACAGAGTAACAAGCGTATAAAAGAGTTAGAAGATGCAAGCAAAAATGTTAAGTGAGGTAATTAGATTTGGACAGAACCGATGTTTATGCCTCAGAGAGAGGAGAAAAATAGATAAGATGTATGTTTCATCAACTGTAAGATAAATAATATTTAAGACATTTATTTTATCTTTCACTTCTTTTTTCAATAGTGTTCAGACATGAAACCCATTTAGGGGAGGGATACATTTAAGGCTTTCAGAAGTTTAAAATATTTTGATTAATTAGTATAGGGTCTCAATCTATTGCTCTAATATAAATAGTAAGATTTACAGAAAGAATACAAAGTTGTGAACAATAACCAAAGAAATAAAAATCTCTGGAATCGAAGGAAATTGATCTACAGGGTGATATTTTATGCCAACTTTATTTTTTATTTTTATTTTTATTTTTATTTTTGAGACGGAGTCTGGCTCTGTCGCCCGGGCTGGAGTGCAGTGGCCGGATCTCAGCTCACTGCAAGCTCCGCCCCCCGGGTTTACGCCATTCTCCTGCCTCAGCCTCCCGAGTAGCTGGGACTACAGGCGCCCGCCACCTCGCCCGGCTAGTTTTTTGTATTTTTTTTAGTAGAGACGGGGTTTCACCGTGTTCGCCAGGATGGTCTCGATCTCCTGACCTAGTGATCCGCCCGTCTCGGCCTCCCAAAGTGCTGGGATTACAGGCTTGAGCCACCGCGCCCGGCCTGCCAACTTTAATGTCTATCATGAGACACGTTTTTGCACAATTAAAGAATTCAAGGGTCCAAGAATCATGATGATATTGGATTTATCAAGAGCATCAACTGGAAAAAATAAATCAATGAAAAACGTATTCAATATTTTGGTTAAATTAATTTCATAGAATTTAATATCAACATCAACTACCAATAAAAACTGATGGTAGAATAAAATTGTTTTCAGATATACAAAAATTTCAAAAAATTGCTTGCTGTAAACATGTAAGTTGTCTACCAACATTAGATTCTCTTGTTTTTACTGGGAACCTAGATGGACTATACTTTTTACCTCCTTGCAGTTGCATAGATGCCATACAAATTCTGAACCTAGTTTTCTGAGCTGTGAGTGGAAATAACATGGACCACTTTGTGGACTAAGAATGGAAGAGTTGATGGGGAATTTCTGCACTTTCCACTTTACCTCCAAAGTGGCAAGGGAGGCCACAGTCACAAAAATAAATTAGCCCAATTCACTAAGTCACTGCTGCCCTGATGAGTCACCTAATCCATACCAGAATTAATATGAGTGAAAAGTAAACCTGTGTTGTGTTTTCTGCTGAAAATGTTTGCAGCCTAACTGAACTAACAGTGAATAATGAATGATATACTCTAATAAAACAGTGGGGTTACCTAAGAAAAGAAAATACAGGTGATAGAGGAAATGAGAAATCCAATAGAAAGGAAAGCAGCAAGTAAATCCAATAGAGAAGATAGAAAAAAAAAAATCAATGGCAATAGTGTTTGCTCTCAGAATGAAAACTTTGCTGCTAGTCTTGTTGACAACTAGTGTTGATTTGAATAAGCTTTTAGAAGATTCCAGACAAGATATCCTTAAGGAAAAGGAAGGAACAATGGAAATAAAAGGCTTTTAGTTGTTATTATGTTCATTCTTCTGTCCCTATTAAGTAATGTCATTACTGAAATAAATGGAAATAGCATTAAAAACTGTACAGATTATTCTATGCTGAGGGCAGAAACTAGCACTTGATTAAACACTTTAATAGATTGGCTCAATTTTGAGATCTTTTCATCTCCCTAATTACCAGTTTTTCATAAAATTACAAAACTATCTTATTTTCACTTTAATCATGAATTTCATTCTTTTTTGTTCCAATGTATATATTTTATATGTAGTTTAACTCTATAAATTTTCTTATAAACAGCATTTGTATATGTTGTATTGCTTTTCCCATTCACTTAAATATATTTTCTAATTTTTATTTATATATGGGTTATTTATAAGTGTATTTTCTTAAATTCCAAACAGTGGGGCTTTTCTAGTTATATTTATATTATTATTTTTTGTAATTGTGCTATACCTGATTTAAATACTTTGAAAGTTGTGCAGAATTGTTTTGTGTTCTAGTATTCCATCGATGAAGTAAAATTACCATGTGTTTTAAATGAATATGTACTTCTTAGTCCCCTGTTTATATATGCAATTTAAGTCAAGTTTGTTAGTATTTTTCAGGTATTCTAAATAGTTACTGTGGAAGGAAAATATCTTGGGCCCCCAAAATCACTGAGCTAAAGAGAAAATTCAGGATGGGAACTGCTCAGGGAAAATCTGTTTCCCATCCTATTAAGTCATCCCTCTGCTCACTGACATAGTTGCATATTCTGATTGCCTCATTTAGAATGGTTTACCAGACACTCAAAAGAATGCAACTGTTTGTCTGTCACCTACCTGTGTCCTGGAAGCCCCTTCTGTGCTTCAAGTTGTCCCTGACTTTCTGAATGGAACCAATGTACTTCTTCCATATATTGATTGATGTCTCATGTCTCCCTAAAATGTATAAAACCAACCTGTGCCCCGACCACCTTGGGCACATGTCCTCAGGACTTCCTGAGGCTGTATCACAGGTGCATCCTCAACCCTGGCAAAATAAACTTTCTAAATTAACTGAGACCTGTCTCAAATTTTCAAGGTTCACATTACTGAATTTTTTGTCTGGCTGTTTGATGAGTTACTCCCACAATAATTGTAAAGTTGTCTATTCTCTATTCTATGTTTTCATTGTTTTTAAATATATTGTTATATCTACTTTACGAGTTGACCTTTTGACTTTATCTGTTCCTCTTTATCTCTAGTAACACTCCTTGAATTTAGATACAATTGATCATATATTAGTATGACTTCCTTTGGCTTTTTAAAAAATTATGTATTATATAGAGAATGTTTCCTATTCTTTCTTCTTCAACCCTCTGTGTCCTTGCATTGAATGGATGTCCTTTGTATGCAGAATAGAAATGTGTTTTCTTTTTATTCATCATAAAATTGCCCTAGACCAAATTGCCCTAGAAATTGCCATATCCCTGGGCAACATGGTGAAAATCTCTCCTACATGAGTAGCTTTACTGGTAAAGGATGGAGAAAAATAACTATTCCCTTCCTGCCCAAAAAAGAGAGCGAATGAAAAGGACAAGAAAGGAACTCATTTTTGTTTTTGTTTTTGTTTTTGTTTTGATATGGGATGGAAAGGATCATGAGTTATTAGCCTAATGTTAGGAATCTAAATGAGTCTTTACAAAGGGCAAGTGGATCCAATGGTTCTGGCTTTTTGACCTAGAGCCACCTCCAAGGTGTAGATTCCATACATTTTGAATTGAAAATATCTAGGATGCCAGTGATCTAATTAAATTATCGTCTAGGGATTAAGCTAGGGACCTATTCTGGGCTATAACTGTTTGGTCTTCTTGAATGACAATAATTAAGTACACAAATAGCTAAATGCTATAAATCTAACTCTGAAGGTATGTGAAAAGTAGTCTAGAAGAAATGAAAGCAAACATCTAATATTTATATTATGAATATTCCTTGTCTTGGGAGCCCAGGACTTTATACAGGAACACTGAGAAATCAAGAGTAGTTTTATTTTCTCACACTCATTTTTAAATCAGTATACTGTTTATTTATACGTAAAAAATGTAATGCTGTAGTGGGGTTTGTACCTACTATTTTTCTATTTGTTTTCCACTTGATACAACAGTTGTATGTTCTTGTTTTCTTTTCTCTTTTAGTCTTCTTTTTATTAATTAGTGTTTTTCAGTATTCTGTTTTGTCATTCTACTAGCTAGAGAGATACACATTTCATTACTGCTAGAAATTACAAGCACAGTTGAATCATTAGGGGTTAATATAACTGATTACTTTGCTTCCCAGGATAATAATACATTAGAACTCATTAAATCAATTTCTCTCTCCTATTTTTTGTTTTGTTTTCATGCATTTATGGTTCTACATTTTAAAAACCTATATGTATCAATGATATTGTTTATACAATAGATATTTATTAACATTTACTCACAAAATCACCCCTTTTGTCATTCTTCACTTCTTATTGCATAGTGTTACTTTTGTCTGAGATTGTGTTTTCTCTGTCAGAAGAACTTTTGTAAAATAATTATTTTCGTAAAATCTTCTGGAAACAATTTTTGTTTGTTTGTATTTGTATGGAAATGCTTTTACTTTTAAATGATATTTTTGATGGAAGTATAATTTCTAGGTTTGCTAGTTATTTTCTTCATCACTTTAAAGGTATCATTTATTTTCTTCTCTTTTATGGAATTATTTGAGAAATAAACTGTCAATTTTATTATTTCATCTTTCAAAATGACATACAGTTGGTCTTCTGTATCTGTATCTGTGGGTTCTATATCCATGAATTCAATCAACTGCAAATGGCAAAACTACAAAAAATCTGCATCTGTACTGAACACCTACAGACTTTATTTTTTATTATTCCTTAAATGAATTAGTATAACAACTATTTACATAGCATTGGCATTGTATTAGGTGTTATAAGCAATGTAGAGGTGATTTAAAGTATACAGGAGGATGTGCAAAGGTGATATGCAAATACTACTTCATTTTATATTAGGAATTTGAGCATCCATAGATGTTGGTATATTTGGGAGGTCCTGGAACCAATCCCCCATGAATACCAGAGAGCAACTGTATCTCTTTTATTTGGTTACTTTTAAAATTCACTATATACCTTTTGATTTTCAGAAGCTTTTTGTACATTTTGACTAGTTTGTCTTTCTGTATGTTTATCTTCCTTGATTTTCGTAAGATTTTATTTTGATGTTTGTCTTTATATTTAGAAGATTCTCATCCTTTCCTTCGTTAGAAGGTTGCTTCTCTATTCCATTCTCTTCCTCTTCTGGGACCCTAATAATATATATATTTAGATTTAAATCAAGTCCCATGTGTTTAATATCCTCTGTATTTTCCTTTCTAAAAATCTTTGTTTCTTGGGTGAATCATTTTCTACTGTTCTATTTAGTTAATCTGTCTTCTGCTATGTCCAATCTGTTATTGAATACATTCATTCTAAATTTTCCATTCTTTACAAAAATGTCAGAATCTCCATTCAATTCTTGTAGTCTTTAGTTCCCTGGTAAAATTCTATATATTGCTTACTATTGTCTTCGTTGTTTTAATCACAGTTTTAAAAATTTTATTACCAGTTAGTTCAAAATATGTGTCACCTCTGAGTTTGTTTCTATAAGCTAGTTTCCTTTTTTTGTTTTTGCTGTTTTTGTTAATATGAATGATAGTTTTAACAATATTTTAACATTGTCCATGTCAAACTTTAGAGACTATGACTTATTTGATTTATTGTCAGAAAACATTTACTTCGTCCTTCATCAAAGAGCTATACAAGGGAGATTATCCCAAATTACAGTCTAAGCTGACTCTAGTGGGATTTCACTTTGGAAACATGACATTATCTCTTGTTAACAATAATTCCTATGGCATAAGCCTCCAATCATTTTGGCTGCAAACTTGGAGTGTTTATTGGCACCTTTATTTCTTGGTGAATTCTAAACTACAGTTTTCTTTCTTAATATTATAAGAGTGCAAAAATTGTTCTGTATTTTTGTTTTGTTTTTTCTTCTTGATTTATTTGTGTCTTGCCCTGCTTGATTAGAATTCAGCAAAACCGTCAAGGGGAAAACTGCTGCATACAGCCTTACCTCTAATTACCTCCATTCTTTTTCAGATTGGGATCTTTTCTGGGTAGGGGGATATGTGAAGATCTTGATCTTTTATGTCATGGTTACCTTGACTTCAACCTTCACTTGGTTGCTCAGCCCACCTTTCCATCCAAATATTTAAAAATATTTCTTTTAGTGCAGTCTGCTGGCAACGAATTCCTGAAGAAAAACTGTACCAAAAAAAAAAAAAATTAGATTCATCTCAAAGGAATTTCTTTCTTCCAAGATTTGGACCTTCAAGCCTTAGATGTCTTAGCAATTCTCTGATTTCTTTAAATTGACTTAAAAATGTATGTATTACTGTTGCATTTTGTCTGACCATTGGTCTATTGTATTGGTCTGCTCCGACTGCTATAGCGAAATACCCTTGACTGAGTGGCTTAAAAAAAAAGACATTTATTTCTCACAGTTCTTGAGTCTGGGAAGTCCAACACCAAGATGCATGTCAATTTAGCTCCTGATGAGGACCTACTTCCTATGAAGAGTTAGACAGCCACATTTTCACTGTCTTGCCATATGGTGAAGAGAGAGAGTTTATTTTTATAAAGCTGCTAATCTTATCAAGAGAACCCTATTCCCATGATTTTACCTAACCCTGATTACCCCACTGCCCCCAAAGGCCCCATCTCCCAATACAGTCACAATGGGGGCTTAGGACTACAATATATTACAGTTAATCCATAAATTTTCAGTCTAAATGATTGTGTCAAGTGCCATGGTCTTAACTTTCCTACTGCTTCCCAAGGTCTCTTCATTTGAGGTAAATGTCTGAAAAAAGTGTAAAGATTGTTGTTGTTCCTTTATCTCTTCCACAACCCACGTCTTCTGACATATTAGAATGGCCCTAACACTTAATCGAGGTGTTACTTTGCAACTTTTGTCTGTAGGTATTGCAAATTGTTTGACTCAGTTGAAGCAAATATTAAATGTGATTATTTCCCCTTATTTTGAAAAATATGTTCTGGACTTGACACTTTTTGTGCTTATTTTGGCATTTCATGCCCAACCACCTTAAAATAAATAAATATTGGAAGCTGGTATTCTGCCCCTGTGTTTGTTCTTTATCACACAAAGACACCTCTGTAATACTTAAAGTACCTCATAATCTTAACTGCACTGAAACTCCAAACTTTAAGTCTTTATCAAGTTAGTGTCTTATTTCCTTTCTGCTTAACTGGCCAGGGATATTGAGAAGGTACATGTATACATACTTACAGGTAGTTCTGCTCTACAAGGTCACCTAAATACCCAAGTTAGTTCTACCTTCTGCTGGGTTATGTATCTGTTACATCATTTTCATAGTCAGTTTAGAATCTATGTCAATAGTGTATTCTATAATATTGCAGCTTTGGGAAGGTGTAAAGAGAGAGGGATTACCCTTTCAATTACTTAATGGTTAACACTTAGTCATTATATACATTGCTTGTGCTCCACTGGTAATAAATTAATTATATAACCAAATGGATTTGCAAGGGGGCTGGGAGATACAATCTTTAAGTCATGGGCTTGGCTAAAACTTGGAGAGTTCTATTGCTAAATATTAGAGGAAAACATTTTATATTAGAAGGTAATTTTCAGTCTTTAACCCTGGGTTTGTCAGCTACTCACTATTTTCCTATGTTACTTTGGTGGTATAAAGACTTTAAAGCACTGCCAGAATTTCTGCTTGATCTCTGCAACCTCGAAGTTTCTCTATTATAGCTTTTCCATCTCAAAGCAGTTTGGGATTTTTATTTTTATATTTTCAGTCATTTTAGATTCTTACTTGGTAGTAATAGAACAGGCTTAGAATCGTGGTTTTGTGGTAAATTATAAGATTTCTTTCTTATGTAAGTCCAAGACAAGCCTGATTAAACCAGTACTTAGACACCTATGTAAGGTCCTATTGCTGGGTCATGAAACAGAAAAAAATGGAAGAGGCTTAAACTATATGAATTATTGAAAGAGTGACATGGGAAGTTAGATTCTGCTGAGACCAGATTCAAATGCACAGATTTATTTGGCTACTACTCTGTGAACACTGGGTAGTGAATAAAATGATAGGTTAAAAGACACATGTGTATTTACTCATGAGTTTATTAGAGGAGAAAATATTAATTAAATTACCAATACTGGATTTTGCTATGGCTTGAATGTTTGTCCCCTCTGAAACTCATGTTAAAACTTAATCCCTATGTTAATAGTATTAAAAGAGGAGGAAATCCAACTATGGTATTTGAGAGCTTGGATCTTTGGGAGGTAACTAGGATTAGATGAGGTCATAGGGTAGGGCACTGGTGGCTTTATAAGAGGAGAGAGACCTGAGCCAGTCTGCTCAGCCCCCTTGTCTTGTGATGCCTTGTGCCACCTCAGGAATCTGTGGAGAATTTCACTAGCCCTTACCAGATGCAGCCCCTCAACCTTGGACTTAGTATGTGAATTTAGTATGCAAAATCATCTTAATTGCTTGTGACTTTGGTTCAACATCTTAAGTTTCAACTGGTTTTCATCTTACACATGATATTTCTGTATTTATAGTGATTTCCCCAGTAATTCTTGTGAGAATTCATTCTACCCATTTCCTGATGCCTTGGGCTCTCCCAAAACACTTATCAATTATTTAATTAAGATACATTTTCATAAGAAAGAGCAGAAAATTAAGGGTTCATGGAAATGTCATTTAAATGCCAAAATATGACCTCCTATGTTTTCCTAAATTTTATCAAAATAATCATTTATAACTCTAAATATAGTAAAATGCATAATAATTTGAATAAAAAATAGGATAAAATATATAATAATAATAAAATACATTTTTTTAGGGTCAACTAAACACATTTATTGTTTTGAATGGAAATAATAAAGGTATTCGGAACCAATTCCACTTTATGGAACATTTTCATAGGCCATTTCTTGCTCAAAATTGTCAAGAATCAGACTTTGCCTCCTCAGTGTTGTTCATTTTATTTCTGCTTCTCTGATGACAAAGGGGTTTTTATGGCAACACTTTCAGATGCTCCTTTTGCACATGGTCAAAGATGGCCTGCTTTTGTATTTATATTTACTTATTTTATCATATTGAAGCCTCGAAAATCCTAATCAAAGCGAGGGCAAATCCATGCTTAATTTTTTTATTTTTTTATTTTTATTTTATTTTTTCCTGAGACGGAATCTTGCTCTGTCTCCCAGGCTGGAGTGCAGTGGCGCAGTCTTGGCTCACTACAACCTCCACTTCCCAGGTTCAAGTGATTCTCCTGCCTCAACCTCTCGTGTAGCTGAGATTATAGGCACCTGCCACCATGCCCAGCTAATTATTTTGTATTCTTACTAGAGATGGGGTTTCACCATGTTGGCCAGGCTGGTCTTGAACTCTCAACCTCGTGATCTGCCCGCCTCGACCTCCAAAAGTGCTGAGAGTACAGGCGTGAGCCACCGCACCGGTCCATGCTTAATTTTTTTAATGGAACATTCTTGATTTTAGATCTGCCTCAGTAGCACTCTGGCTTAGATTCAGTAAATCTCATCACCTTTCTGTCCTCTGTTCATGTTTTTCATTGATCATATTCTTAACATCAGTATAACTCTAACCAAAGATCTAATGTGGGCTACTTACCTATTTATGAAATCATTAGTCTTTTCATTTCTCACTTTGCTGTAGCATTTTCGAGTCTGGCTGATACTCATTGATTAAACCAAAGACATTCCCACCTCAGAACCTTCCCACTTTTTCTGTTCCCTCTGTCTAGAATGCATTTTTTTGTTGCTGTTTTTTGTTCGTTTGTTTTTTCCACCTCTGTCACTTTAGGTGTGTGCTCAAATATTTTCCTATTGAAGATGCTTTTCCTAACTACCTTAACTAAAAAGATTTGTTTCTTCATTGCCACCTGAGCATGATATCTCTGTCTCCTGTATATTTTTCAGCAAAGTATTCATTACAGCTGATAGTACATTATATATTTGTTGTTCATTTTTTGTCTTTTCCCCTTAAGAGAGTGTAAGCTTCAAGAGAATAGGTCCATTATCTGCCCCCCACACACTATTTAATTTCTAGTGGGTATGACAGTTCTTGTTACATAGTAAATGCTTAATAAAAATGTATTGAGTGAATGAATGAATGACCTTGATTGTTCCATGACATAAGAAATTGCTGAAAAGTTTAAAGGATGCCATCCTAACATGACTCAGGAAAACATTAAAACTGAAATAAAATAAAAACATGAATAAGACACAATGAAATGGTAAATGGGTAGAAATATGAAAACAATTGAATCCTCTTAGGAGAGATATAGTCTCTAAAACTAAATAGTATTCTACTTAAATATATCACAAAATCAATTTATTGAAATGTGCAGCCGATGAAAATGCTTCGGCCTTAGCACTTGAAAATTTCCATATGTTTCCTCAAACTAAGGCTTGCGTATGTAAAACTGTTTTAAATAGAATGTGCACATTACTAAAAACAAACCGGAAATGATAAGGAAAGTATTAATAAAAGAATGAAAGAGGAGGAAAGAAATAGAGAGATGATTTTATTATTCTAAGTACACTACTCAACAAGTGGTCTTTGTGAAGCTATTTTTTTTTCTTTGAACTGTACTTGATCACTGCAACAGATCCAAAGTCCAAGGTCTGTAATCTAGCCGTGTGGGTTACCTCTCAGTCTAACACAGACTGGAGAAATTGCCTCATTGTGCCACAGCACCCGTGACCTTGAAATGTGAAACAACCTATTTAGAATCTTGTCAAGATAAATGATTACCCTTTTCTTTGACTAGATCTAAATAATTTATTGCTTCTTTTACAAAGTAGGGAAGACTTAAGAACACCAAGTGGTGTTAACATACACACAAAAGGTTTTCTTTAGTCCCTTGATTTCTACACAAATTAGTTTTGAGTAAGAATCAGATGTAACCAGCACCAGTTTTCAAAACACTTTAAATATTTCATAATTTTTTTTCAAATAACGGCAGGATACAAAGCAAAAAATCGTCACAAGTAAAGGAAGAATAATTCTGCAGCAAACTTCCAAAATGCCTCACAGGCTGAAAATAGGATTCTCGGTTCTCTTAAATACCACCAGCAAATGGAAACACTGCAAAATATCCACAAGTAGGGTCATCTTTTGTATATGGAGAAAAACTTTCCTCAGTGTTCTTAATGTGTTTTGTTTGTTCATTTAATGACAACATTCTCTGAGCCTGTAGATCCCTAGATGACTTTGAAAGTGCTCAACTTTCAATATTATACAAAGCAGCTCACCTCTCCCCTTTTACAAGCAATTGGTATACACATTTTGTGCTGCAGCTGTTGTGTGTAAACAGCATTTGGCTTGTCATCCTGAGACTTGCATTCAAATGGCAACTGTCCACATTACTGCTAGCTGTATGACCTTGGTCAAACCATATTATGACTGTATCTCTGAGTTTCATTTTCTTCTTAGAGAAAATGGGCTAAGATTTCATAGAGTTAATGGGAAACCTGAAGTTGATAAAGTATTTGGAAGCATAAAATACATTTTCTGTCTCACTGAAGATACTCAATAATAGTTAGTTGAATTATTTAGCTGCTTTTTGTCAACATTAAAATGCTAGTTTACATTCTAAAATTCTTCATCTTTTTAAATTAAAGATTTCAGTGTAGTAATGAAATCTCTCTTCAACACAAACATCTCTTATTTCCTCAAAAGTGTTTCTCCTAACTTTATTCAAGGTCAACTCAGCATATAAACAATTTTAATATATCAAAATAAAAAGAAGTCTAGACTTACATAAGCTAAGACACCACATAAAAGACTATTACAAAGGGAGAATGCTGTAACCATAATATCCCAAAGTGTTTCCAAGTAAAGGAGAAAAGGACTTACCTCTTTTATAGAGATAAGTAATAACAAGACAGGAAAGAACCACACATGGAGGAGTGGGGTAGCAGGTGGCATGACAAAGGAACTGAAGAGAAAATTTTTTTTCTAGTCAGCTGATTCTCAGCAGAGGCCGTTAATAGGACATTGTTCTAACTTTCAGTGCTCAAGCTCAAGGATGGGACAAAGTTCAGGGGTCTAGGAAAAGGAGAGAATCCTCATTAAGGTTCTGTCAAGTTATGTTAGCAGGTATTTGGTGAGCATTCGGCCAAACATAAAAGAAACAAGCATAACAATAATATTCTTTTTTGTAATACTGAATATCTAGAATATCATTGAACATGCAGTGTTTTCCTTGTGAAATAATAATGCATACAATTAAGCATAAACAAATGAACAATTATGAATAACCTAATTTCAATATATGCTAATAACAAACGCAGTCATGTAGATGTTGTAGTAAAAGTTAGATCTTTCAAAAGGTATAAGGATTCTGGAAACTGGCAATCTAAGTATGTCCTACCTGCCCTTCCTCCCCCAAATTCTCTTTCAGCCATCCTCCACTCTTGTCTCCAGTAGTCAGGTCAAATCTGGGGAATGTAACCAAGAGAGCTGCTGCAGGATACTTTCACCTCTGATCCTGATGAGAGACTGGGAACAGGGTAGAAGATTAACAGGACTAGGATAAGAAAGTACTAAATCCTCCTAGGACCAGAGATGTCTTGCACACTTTAAGAAAGGTCAGCTGTGGCTTCTTTAGATGTACTCATTCTCCCTGATTCCCAAAAGCTTGGGTATTTGCCAAAAAATGTGATGGGTTATCTCACTTCCTGCAGCTAGAAAGGTGGGAGGAGAGTATGGAGTAAAAATGTCTCTTGGTGATTGAGTAGGCACTGAGGAATTCCCCACAGCTATAATGCTATCCCAGGAGCAGAGTCCACTGAGCCTCAAATCACTCTGTGAACTTCTGCACCTTAAGAACAGTAGCCACTAAAATTAAACCCCAATGAGTGAAAGGAGCTGGGCACATTCCTCAGCCCCGGGCTCAAAACTCCCTGAGCCTAGCACAAACACATCCCATCCTCCCATCCCACCACCATATATCTCTCAAACTTCCTAAGCCCAGTACAAACACCACCTGGAAAGTCTCCGATAAGGAGACAGCCGTTCAAGGTTACTGAAAGCGCAGGAGCCAAAAGAATTTCTTTGTTCCCCTACAACTTTCGGGCTATAAAAAGCAAACGCTCGCATTGTTCGGGGCCCTCTTGTATACTGTGTAAAGGAGGGACCAAGTTCGAACTTGTAGTAAAGATCCTTGCCGCTTGGCTTTGACTCTGGACTCTGGTGGTCTTCTTTGGGGAACAAACAGTCTGGGCATAACAATGAGCAGATACAGAAAAGGCACTCACTAGTGACCTAGAGAACATTGAACACACCTATCAGAAAAGGTCTCTAATTAAACAGATATATTGGGAGCTGCTATTTTGGAAAAATAGCAAGAGTCCTTAAGGAGATTAATATACACAACTAGCCTAACAAAAACACCAAATCAACACGTTGTTTTAGAAAACTTCAAAAATTTTATAACTTTTCAAAATTTTAGAAGATGATCTAAAAAAAAGAAGAGTTATTACTGAGACATGAATAAATGTTGTGGAGGCAAATGGAATGAAATTCCCCAAATTGCTCATTGACAATGCAACTACATACTGTTATACAAAAACAAACTTTGTGAACAAAACCTCAAACAGAAATAACTTTAGCCATTAAAAGAGATTAAAAAAAAAAAAGGCATTGAGTTTGTCATCCTGCCACACTAGAAAACAGAACACAGTAGAATGACATGTAGAGATTACCCAGAGAATAAAACATCAATGTGAGGATTATTAACCGATATACATCATTATTCACTGGTTATAATGGAAGACATTTGCTTAAAGGGTTTCAGTAAATCTATTGCCCATTTACAACAACCAAAAAGGCTACTCTAAGAAAAGGTTTAACCAAACAACAAAAGACAAAGGCTTTTAAGATGAGCAATTGAATTGAAAGGAGAAGTATTGAGCAGTGAACCTTGCAGATACAAATGTGTATATGTAACTGAGCAGATTCTGCGGAAGTTGAAGGCTAAGTATTCTTGAAATAAAAGGGATTCTTAAACAAAGAGATATTTTAAAGGATTAAGCCATTTCATCAAAAGTGAAGTAAGAGTAAGTGGATAATTAAAGTATTTCAAAGTTTACCCCCAGAGTCAGGGTAAGAGATAGCAGAAGTAAAAATATCGTGAAGATCTCACAGATGGAATATATAAGATGCTATGGATCAAGTTGCATACCCCAAAGCACATAACTTAAAGTCATTATATGACTTTATTTGGAGATAGAAACTTTGAGGTAGCAATTAGGATTAAATGAGGTGATAAGGGTGGGGGTCCTAATCCAATAGGCCTGATGTCCTAAAAAGAAAAAGAGACACCAGGAGTGCACTTATACAGGGAAAAGGCTACAGGAGGACATGAAAAAGCAGCCCTCTTGAAGCCAAGGAGAAAGGCCTCAAAAGGAATCAACCGTGTTGACACCTCGATCATGGACTTCCAGCCTCCAGAAATGCGAGAAAATGAATTTATATTGTTTAAGCCACCCAGTCTATGTAATTTTGTGTTAATATCTCTAGCAAACTAGTACAGGGAGATAGGTCTGTCCGGAATTGGTGGGTTCTTGGTCTGGCTGACTTCAAAAATGAAGCTTCAGACCTTCGCAGTGAGTGTTACAGTTCCTAAAGATGGTGTGCCCAGAGTTTGTTCCTTCAGATGTTCAGATGTGTCCGGAGTTTCTTCCTTCTGGTGTGTTCCTGGTATCACTGACTTCAGGAGTGAAGCTGCAGACCTTCACAGTGAATGTTATAGCTCATAAAGGTGGCACAGACCCAAAGAGTGCAGCAACAAGATTTATTATATAGAGCAAAAGAACAAAGCTTCCACAACTTGGAAGGGAACCTGAACGGGTTGCCACTGCTGTCTTCCCTTATCTGACCCCACCCACATCCTGCTGATTGGTCCATTTTACAGAGAGCTGATTGGTTCGTTTTGACAGGGTGCTGATTGGTGCATTTACAAACCTTTAGCTAGACACAGAGTGTTGATTGGTGTGTTTACAATCCTTTAGCTAGACAGAAAAGTTCTCCAAGTCCCCACCAGATTAGCTAGATACAGAGTTCTGATTGGTGCATCCACAAACCACGAGCTAGACACAGAGTGCTGATTGGTGCATATACAATCCTCCAGCTAGACATGAAAGTTCTCCAAGTCCCCACCTAACTCAGGAGCCCAGCTGGCTTTGCCTTGTGGATCACGTGCTGGGGTACCAGCCAGAGCTGCCCAGTCACCCCAGTGCCCACACTCCTCAGTCATTGGGTGGTTGATGGGACCGGGCACAGTGGAGCAGGGGACCATGCCTGTAGGGGAGGCTCTGGCCATGTAGGAGCCCACAGGCTGGGGGAGGCGGCTTGGGCACTGCGGGCTAGAGGTTCCCAGCCCTGCGCCATGGGGAGGCGGCTGAGGCTGGGTGAGAATTCGAGCATGGCGTCTGGGCTGGCAGTGCTGGGGGACCTGGCACACTCTCCGCAGCTCCTGGCCCAGGTGCTAAACCCCTCACTGCCTGGGAGGCCAGCCTCGCTGGCCGGCCTGCTGTTCTGAGTGCCCGTGGACCAAATCTGCACCCACCTGGAACTTGCACTGGCCCATAAGCGTGCGTGCAGCACCACTTCCCGTCCGCACTTCTCCCTCCATACCTCCCGGCAGGCAGAAGGAGCTGGCTCGGGCCTCGGCCAACCCAGAGAGGGGCTCCCACAGTGCAGCCGCGGGCTGAAGGACTCCTCAAGCGTGGCCAGAGTGGATCCCTGAGGCCGAGGAGGCACCGAGAGTGAGTGAGGGCTGCCAGCACGTTGTCACCTCTCATAGGGATTGAAGAAAATATGAAGGAAGAGAAATGTATTAGCTTATCAGCACTAGGAGAGGGAAAGACATTGGAAATAAAATTAAAATACATGAAACAGAAGTTCGTTTTAACAAAAGAGAAAAAGTTAATTAGCCCCTTTAATTAACATAGGAAAATAAAGATGAGAAAAACGAACAATTAACTAAAATTTAAAAAATGTGTGAAGAATTAAGAAGGGATTATAATAAGGTATATAAGTTAATCTATGTGAATAGACAATGTGCCAAATAAAAATGGGTACCAAATTTGGCTGTATATATACACACATAGTCTATGTAGAGACTATGTATATATATTTTATCGTTTTCTGTCATACATGGACCGCTCTTATAAATTTGCTGTTTGTCTTCTTTTTTTGTGTGTTCTTAGAGAGACCTTACCAACTTATATAGTTTCAAGAGCTGTTAGAAACGTTTCTATTGGTCTATTTGGCTATATATATATACAGCTTCTCAGAGCTTCTGTAATCTCCACATCTTCATCATCCACAATTATGCTCAAGAGTAAAGAGGTATAATAATGAATCAAGAATGTTATGCTTATATTGTCAATAATGTTCCTAATTTATTTTTCACATATATAAATGCCCTCTTTTTTCATTAATTGTTATGATTAGAGTCTTTATTACCTTTTTCATGCTTCAATTATAGGTAAGATATTTTTAAATCCTAAAAACTATAACAATTGAAATTGTATGCAGGAATAAAATTATTCCTTTTATTCAAGATAAAGGGGATTGTTTGTGTGCACTTGTCTTGTGAAAGCTATAGATCTACATGGAGTTCTTTAAAAAAATTATACTAGGCTGGTCGCAGTGGCTCAGGCCTGTAATCCCAGCACTGTGGGAGGACAAGGTGAGCAGACCACCTGAGGTCAGGTGTTCAAGACCAGCCTGACCAATATGGTGAAACCCTGTCTCTACTAAAAATACAAAAATTAGCTGGGCATTGTGGCATATGCCTGTAGTCCCAGCTACTCGGGAGGGTAAGGCTGGAGAATCCCTTTAACCCCAAGAGGTGGAGGTTGCAGTGAGCAAAGATGATGCCACTGCACTCCAGCCTGGGTGATAAATTGAGACTCAGTCTCAAATAATAATTATTAATAATAATAATGTGCTTAACCTAAGATATTATCCAAGCTCTGTTTTATTTTAACCTGAGTTTAAAACATACAAACAAACAAAAACCCTTTCCATTGTGAACAGTACTTATCTCTAGGATGAATCTATATAACAGTTTGTCAGCATTACATATGATATTGAAACTGTTTATGCTGAAGTCAGCAATAACTATACCTGCCACATTGCCAGAGGCAACATCCTGTTTTCCCTCTTGCCCTTCATCTCTCTAGCAGTTGACACTGTTTACTCAGTCTTCTTCCCTGAAAGTTTTTCTTTTTCTTTGCTTCTGTGAAACTCACCAATAAGCTCATTTTTATCCTTTTCTGTCATACATGGACCACTCTTATAAATTTGCTGTTTGTCTCTCTCTCTCTATATATATATAGCTTATGTAGCTTCAAGAGCTATCATCGAAGTTTCTATTAGGGAGAAAGAGCTTGTGCTTAGGAGACTGTGATGGTATAATGTCCTACCTGAAGAGACACACACAAACACACTAAACTAGATTGTTGTATTTCTTTTCTTTTTCTCTTTCTTTCTTTCTTTCTTTCTTTCTTTCTTTCTTTCTTTCTTTCTTTTTTTCTCTTTCTTTCTCTCTTTCTCTTTTCCTTCCTTCCTTCCTTCCTTCCTTCCTTCCTTCCTTTCTTCCTTTCTTCCGTCCTTTCTTTCTTCCTTTCTTCCTTTCTTCCTTTCTTCCTTTCTTCCTTTCTTTCTTTCTTTTCTGTCTTTTCTGTCCTTCCTTCCTTCCTTCCTTCCTTCCTTCCTTCCTTCCTTCCTTCCTTCCTTCCTTCCTTCCTTCCTTCCTTCCTTCCTTCCTTCCTTCCTTCCTTCTCAGGAATAGGGTCCTGCTCTGTCACCCAGGCTAGAGTGCAGTGGCAGGATATCAGCTCCTCACACCAGCCTTGAGTTCCTGGCCTCAAGCCATCCTCCCACTTCAGCTTCTTGAGCAGCTGGGACTACAGGCATGCACAACTTTGTCTGGCTAATATTTTTAAATTAATCTTGTAAAGATGAGGTCTCCCTATGTTGCCCAGGCCGCTCTCTAACTCCTGGGCTAAAGTGATCCTTCCACCTTGGCCTGCTCATGAGATTTCAAATTGGCAGGACAAATAGGAAAAAAGGGATGCTCGGGAAAAATTAAGGAAAGAAGAGAGGGAAAAAAGACAGAGTGGGATATAGTAAGGACACAGTGAGCAGTGGTTGAAGAATCTTTAAGACCAAAAGTGTGTAATACTTGATTAACATTGCTCATTTTGTTTTGAGTTAACTCTTCTCTTTAGTTAGTTATAATGTTACACATTCAGGATTAGGATGGCAGTTTTATTTTATTGTGTGTAGTTATATAAAGAAAAAAGCTGGGTTTTGTATTTTTGTTACTGAAAAAAATAATGTTGTCAAGGTGCTGAACAAAGAAACAGTCATGGCGTTGGAGCCAGAGATGACCATCTTGGAGTAGACTTTTTCCCTGGACATTGGCAGAAATCTGCAGAAAGAATTAGACTGTTCTTCCACAGCCTTCCCTGAAAACCTTTACTTTCATAGTAATCACAGTCTCCAGAAGTTCTTCATCTATATGTTGCCCCTCTAGACTCCAAACTACTTTAGCACAGAAACCATGCCCTTTGATGCTAAAATAACACCCTGCTTATAGAAGCAGCTTAAAAATCAGCAACTACAGTACAGTAAAGTAGGTTTTAATGTTGGCTGACATAGGCCTTCTAGGTTTAAAGGAGGAGAGGCACAAGTAGGGCCAACAGTATTAACCTAGTTAAGAACTGGACCCAGGAGGTAAGCTACACTACAAATAATCACGTTCAAAACATTGTGAAAAGCCCAGTTTCCTGGCAGGCAGTGTGATAAAGAGGCAAGAACACATATTTTGGAGTTATTCAGATTTATGTTTAAGCACTGGGTCTACCATTTACTGACTGTGCAATAGGTTACCACATACTTTTCTGAATTAAAATTTCTAGTTTAGCTAATCATATTTCATAAAGTTATGGAGAGAATTAAATTATTTAACATATGCAAAATGAGTCACTGTTCAAGTAAAGTAAATTTAATGCCTGGAACATTTTTACAGAAGTGAAACAATATTATAACAGCTGTAGACAAGCTTTGCTTACTTTACAGTTTCACCTGGAGCCAGTTGTGTGATGATGCAGCCGCTTTTTATTTATGTCTGAAAAGTGTATTGCTGAAGAACGGAAAACAAGTTTTACTTTCATTTGAAGAGCCCAACTTTTGTTGCCAAGGGCATAAAGCCAAATCATGTGGGCAAGCGGGAACCATACATTTGTGCTTACTGGGCTGTGCTTGGTGGGAGTTGTAGATTCTAGGTGAGTACAACCTTGGATTCAGCAGAAATGCTCGAAAGTACTACTCCCCCAAGACTTCATGAAATCAACTATTCATGAGAGAAAATAGAATGGGGAAAACAACTAAATTCATTTTCTTTAAAACATTTACTTTATATTACCTTATCCTCTAACTTATAGGAGATGATGAAAAGAAGTCTAAAATGTGCTTGAACTAAAGTGTTTGATTGTTGTTGGTAAGAGAAGAAATATATCTATAATTCATTTTGTAAAGCGTATTTCCCGTTACTTGCTACAGAGATAGCTGCCACCTCTAATTGTGTTTGTGTAGTTCCTTAATTTGCATGAAAGAAGACAACATAAATGAAAACTCAGGAGAAAAACTAATTCAGATTACTAGTCCAGGCAAGCTAATTTGTTATTCATTAAATGCTAGTGAACCCAGCACCCTTGTTTTATTTGTCTCTTTCTCTTTGAGATTTGAAAGGTCTTGTAACACAGTTAAAGTCTACAATAAACAGATATGTGAAATTAATGCACTGTTTTTCCTCTTCTTTCTGTTTGGTAGATATACAATTATTCCTGGACTAGGCAAACTAAATAAATCACTATGGAAAAGTATATTTCCTTTCTGTTTAAAAAGCTAAATTTAATCAAAATGAAGCTCTTCTCATTGTATATTGTCTTCAGTTTCCATATGACCTAGACATTCCATATGTCTATGCTATAGTCCAGCCTATTTTTTAAAAATCAAAAAATGAGATTGAGTTTAGGTAAATTGAAACATGTTATATTTATTTGTTTTTCTTACCATTCAAATGTTATTTTTAACAGGCTTTTTCTAAACATATTTTCTATGACTGTTTACTATAAAATGCAGCAGATAGAAGGTGATAGCATATGTATTCAGGGTAGGTTGGTTTTTTTCATTGTTTATTTGCTTTCTTAACCTAGTTATTATTAGGTTAGATTATTTATTAGTGAACTTGGCCATCATATAGAACTACTGAATTTACTTACCTTATATGTCATTTATTTACTACAAATTCTATGTGCTGTTATAGCTGTTACATTGCAATATAACATATGGTGAATACAGGATCAGAATTATATTTCAGTCATCACTGCTCATCTACATGATGAGCTCACTGCTCATCTACATCACTGCTCATCTACATGATTTTTCTTGGCTTCTATGTTACTGATATGTTACTGATATGTTACTGATATGTTGGCTTCTATGTTACTGATTTTTAGTTTTCTATTGGATAGACATTTTAAATTCTAGTGATCTAAAGCTACACATTTTTTCTCTTCTACTAAAGCTTGCTCTTAAATTTTCCTTATATATACTTAATTTTAAATTATAAAGATAATCAGGAGATATAGCCTCATCCTAAACAATATTAGAGCTGATAAACATTTTACAATATCAGAACATTGATAAACATTTTACATGTTGCTGCTATACAATGTTTTCATTGTGTTAATTTTTATGTTTTTATATTTATTATTGCTTTATACACTCCACACTCTAGGAATTTCTTTAGTCTCCTCCCTCTATATCTAATTCTCTACTTTTTAAAGTACATGTACATTTTTTAATTGGAAAGTTACCAGTGATAAACATATTTTGATAGAAAAAAATATTATTTTTGTCTTTTTTTTCCCCTAGAGCTTTAAAGATATCCAGTTGGATTCTAGTTGCTCGTGGAAACTTTGTCATATACCTAATTTTTATTTCATACCTATGATTGTTTGTAAGATCTTTATTTTTAGTACTCTAAAATTTCACTAAGACATTGATACAGCCAGGTAGAAAGGGGTCCCCAGGGAAACTCCAACCAGCCTGTGCACTAAGAGTGCAAACTGGGGTGATGCCGTGGAAGTTTGTTCCATTTGCAGTGGGGTGAAGCCTGGTCCCTCCTCTTCCTCGGTGGTATCTGGGATTCAAACTTTGAGGCAGGAAGCTCACCAGCAGTGACTCTGGCTTTATGAAGGATCCCTACTTCCCTTTTTTTTCCCTTTCACCCAATAAAAACCTGCCTTACCTTTCAAATTGTCTGTGAGTCTAATTTTTTGTGGCCCTGTGATAAGGACCCCATCTTTAGCTGAACTAAGAAAATGTCCTGCAATATTTCAGAAAATGTTGCAACATAGGGTCGAGAAGCAGTGACTGAGCTGCAAACCAAGCAATATTTTTCCCTCTTGCTTCTAAGTCTTTTCATCCTTGGACTTCTGAGGGTAGGGGAAACCATGCCTTCACCCCATCACTCCTGAGGGTCAGGAAGGTCGACGTTGGTCTCCATGGCTCGCTGATTCCCATCACCTGGGAGGATTTGCAGAATAATTGCTCAAAACTAGAATATTGATCCAGATTTTTACATTACCCATCCCTTTTGTTCTTTCTGAGCTGCAGCCGGAGACTGCTGGTTGGTTCACAGGAACCAGCAGGATTAGCCTAAATTGTAGGAGAAAACTTAAAAACAAGTAATCCATGTAGAATTTAATGACAAATGTATGATAAGGTTTGAAATATAATTTCTCTCTCTCCAGTCCTTATGTTTATTAAAATAACAAATCATAATAGGACCAAGTTGTTTGCAAAATAGACTTTAATTTTATACTTGGCTTGATTATTTGCATAAAGTGCAGCAAGAAATAGAGTAACTATTTCTATATAGGCCTTTTGGATTGGCTTTCATGGAATTCTGTTCTACAAGGCGAGCCCAGCCATGGGTTTGTAACCTCAAATACCTATGAGTTAGGTGATTCTCTCCTCTTAAGGTCCCAAGATAAACTTGGAGCTTGTTGAAAAGTGACATTCTTTACTGACCACAGATCAGAGCCCTGTATAGGGACTGTGTAGACAAAGGTATGAGGCCAGTCTCATTTTTCCTTTCTCTTCCTCTGTTCTCTCTTCACAGATAGGTAATTGTGTCTCTGTACTACAGGACACTCCCCTCGGATGCCTCCTCCAAACTGGAAAGAGCTAATTTCCCAAACGTTAAACTGGTTGGCTTAAGATTAGGGTCAGCGAAGGAAATCCAGAAGCCCAACATGCTGCCAAAAGGGTAAAGTTTTTTTGTTTTGTTTTGTTTTGTTTTGTTTTTACCAGTCAGGCTTTTGGCCTCCCTCTCTCTCTGCAAACTGGTAAAAGGCCTCCAGATTTTTGAGCTGTCCTTACATGTTCCCTTGTTTCATTTTGATAACATGTTTTCTAATAACCTCCTTTGTCTTTTCTTGCCTTCAGGCCATCAAATGCCAAATGGTCATGCAACCAAAGCCTCTGATGATAGCCCCTTCTACTGTGTACCCTTAGAAAGATCTCTGAGGAAGCTCTGAATGTTATTTTCCCCAAAACAGCGCCCCCTGTCAGCAGGAAGCAGTTAAGATTTGTCATTGTACTTACCCTTATTCTAAGGGCATTTAGATGTACTTCTTTAGAGAAGGGCAATGAGATAGCCAGGTGAAAGGGGATCCCCAGAGAAACTCCAACTAGCCTGCGCACTGGGAGGAATGTGCACTGGGGTGGAGCCACAGAAATTTGCACCGTTTGCAGCGGGGAGGAGCCTGGACCCTCCTC
The DNA here is from genome assembly GCF_024542745.1 of Macaca thibetana thibetana. Taxonomy (NCBI): domain Eukaryota; kingdom Metazoa; phylum Chordata; class Mammalia; order Primates; family Cercopithecidae; genus Macaca; species Macaca thibetana. The sequence continues at coordinate 57,221,224 of NC_065589.1, forward strand.
TTTCTAGGTGCTACCTGGGATTCAGACTGTGAAGTGGGAAGCACACCAGCAGGGACCTGGCTTTTTGGACGGTCTCTGTTCCCCTTTCTTTCCCTTTTTACCCAATAAAAACCTGCCTTACTCACCCTTCACATTGTCTGCAAGCCTAATCTTTCGTGTCCCTCTGATAATAACCCCGTCTTTAGCTGAACTGAGGAAAAGTCCCACAACAGTACGTTCAGATGTTGACTTTTATTCATTCATTCTGCTTGTAGCTTGTTATGCTTTTTTACATTGCAAAGTCTTCAATTCTGGTAAATGCTATGTCATTATATCTGAAAATTTTGTTCTTTTTTTTACTATAACTGTAAATACTTCGTTAAATAAATTTAATATACATAACTATATATTTTTTGAACTAAGACATATCAAATATATATATTTGGATTTGTCTTATTTCATTTTGTGTTGCTATAAAGGAACACCTGAGGCTGGGCAATTCATTTAAAAAAAAGGTTTATTTGGCAAATAATTTCAAATGGATGGGAAGTTCAAGTTTGTACATTTGCATCTGGTGAGAGCCTCAGGCTTCTTCCATTTGTGGCAGAAGGAAAAGGGTATTCAGTGTGTACAGAGATAACATAGTGAGAGAGGAAGCGAGACAGAGAGAGAAGATATGCTAGTTTCTTTTTAACAACCTGCTGTCATGGGAACTGATAGAGTGAGAACACACTGACCCTTTCCCCTATTTCAGGGAGGGCTTTATTCTATTAATGTGGGATGTCCCCTCAGGATCTAAACACCTTCCATTAAAACCCACTTTCAACACTAAGGAAGCCAAATTTCTACATGAGATTTGATGGAGACAAACAAACTATATTCCACCTATAGCAGAATTTTATCATTCTAACCACTATTTCTGTTAACCTGTATTTTTATATCTTCCATCACTTTATCTCACGGTTTTATTCTGGAAAGTAATTTGAGATGTATTTTAATTCAGTATTTATTTTTGAATCTTTTCCTTAATCTATTTTTGTCTTTTTACTTAAATTTTTCATGTCCCATTTGAGATTCTCCCCTCTGTTATCCACTCAACTTAACTGAGTATTACGACTATAATAAGACAAGACTTCTTTTTTGTCATAGTGACTTCTATTTCCTATGAGTAGGTCTTTCTTTGTCTTCCCAACATTGTCTGAAACTTGACAAAATTATGAAATCATGGGCACTAATTTATATTTTAAAAAATGCCTTACAGTATAGAAGTTGGGCATATTGTTCTTAACTAATATGAAGTTCTTCATGGCAGTTTCTTCCTAGAAGTGCAATGGCAGCTTGAGCGTATAAAGTTTAAAAAGGTGTTTCAGAACATGCTTGTTCACTTTCACAGATACCTTTGCTTATTTTTCATTGATTGCAAATCTTTATTTAATATGTATGTACTTAAAATATTCATATTGTTATTCCTAGCAGATTGCTCAATGATTAATATAATAACAATACTTGAAAGTAAAATTATACTCTTAGTTGTTTCTGATGTCTCTTGCTCATGTGGCCTTGTTATCTTAGATGTTTGCAATATTGTCTTATGAAGTCCTTCTATTAAATTTTATCTGGGAGAAACCTGTGATGGTGTGGGTTGAGAGTTGGAGTGTATCTCCGTAGTAGATTGTGGTTTAATTTCATGAGACATCTTAGGAGTTCAAAAGCCAATGACCATTTTTATGTTAATTTCATGGCCTATATGTGCTTAAAGCATGTCGATGCCAAACTTGAAGAAGTAAAGGCTGAGCAGAAATTTTGAGTTTTCTGAGAAGACTGCTTTTTCTTGTTCTCACCTAGAGCCTTTTTTTTTTTTTTTTTTTTTTTTTTTTTTTTTTTTTTTTTTTTTTTTTTTGTTTTTTTTTTTTTTTTTTTTTTTTTGTTTTGTTTTTTTTTTTTTTTTTTTTTTTGTTTTTTTTTTTTTTTTTTTTTGTTTTTTTTTTTTTTTTTTTTTTTGTTTTTTTTTTTTTTTTTTTTTTTTTTTTTGTTATATGCAGGTACAGTGCAGCTTACGGTTTCCATGCACTTACTGTCTACCTACTTTTCAAGGTTTATAGACACTTGGGGTTCCTGGTTTATATTCAGTGATCTTATTTTCTACCTTATGTCCTAGATGGGCACAAGAACTAATCTCCTGGGTCTTGGGGGTATGTAATCCCCTTCTAATGTGTATTCTTATCCCCTGACACCTGGGGCATGACAGGATAAACTTATCAGCTTTTCTGAGTAGGTCTCAGTTTTCACATTATTTCTGGAACTAGAAACTTACTTTTATTTAAGGTCAAAGCAGATTTGAATTTAAAATAGATTTGTTAGGTATTATGTAGGATTTCTAAATATTTATGGCAGGTAAATATTTAGATTAATCCACCATCTTACAATAACCACAAAATATTCTATAACTCAATCTCTTTAAGCAGTTCAGAAAAGTTTTCTACTCAATTCACATTAAGAGACAATTCACAGTTTAAATCTACAGAAGAAAAGGAAACAATAGTTGTAATAAATCATGATTTTAAAACTCTACCTACAGACTTTGAAAAATATTTTATTTTTTAATCACTTCACATAAATATAAATGCCTAGCTCAGTCCTTGGCAACTGCAGACAATAAGCACTTACTGAACAAAAGAAAAAGAATACCATAGGTATATTCCCCATGACCCTAGAGGTTAAAATAATTATGCTGATTATGTGGCTGTTACAACTGTAAATGCTTGATGAAAATATTCTGTTCCACTTATTATTTATTAAACAATGTCTTCTTCCTCCCATACATATGGGCATCATGCTGTAATTCTTAAAATTTATACGCACAAGCTGCCATTGCACGTCCAGGAAGAAACTTCCATGAAGAACTTCCTATTAGTTAAGTACAATATGGCCAACTTCTATCCTGTAAGGCATTCCCTTTAAATATAAATTAGTGCCCATGATTTCATCATTGTGTCAAGTTGCAGATAATGTTCAGAAGATACAGAAAGACCTACTTATAGGAAATAGAAGTCACTATGACAAAAAAAAAGTGTTGTCATATTATAATCATACTGCTTAGTTAAATAGAGTGGATAATGCAGGGGAAAATCTCTATTTGAAACCAATGTTACTTCCTGTCATAAAACATTCTGGTTCTGAAATGTGTTATTTTGATTTTTTTCTTAAAAGTAATTCACTTGCCTGAATGAAATCCAGTGATATGTTTATGGATATTGCTTTATTTGTGCTTCTAAATCTATTATAAAAAATAAAGTTAGAAAATAACTCTTCATATGTGGAAAAGTTGAACATAAGTTTTAATGTGACTGAAACGTATTTTCTCTTTAAAAAACTTAGAAAAACTACTTAAGAAATGTTAAAAAGGTAATGGAGCACATTAACTCACATCATTCACTCTATAATTTCAGGGATTCAAAATGGGTCATTAACTATAATTTGACAATGCCATTCTGAGTGGGAAAAACAGAAATGTTATTAGAAAGCTTGATACTGTATTCTATTTGAAAATGTATAGTTATCATGCTAATACAAGCATTTAAAAGGGTTTTTCCTTTGACTGTGAAATGTAATTATATATGGCATCCTTCATAAAAAAAGTTCAGTGAGACCTACTAGGCAATTGGTACTTTTAGTTCAGTACAATTCATCTGTAATATCAATTTTCTATTATTTGAAATTATATTATTAATTGAAAGCTCCAGATATTCAGTTGCAATTTCCTTAGGAAAAGAAAATACTGGTGTTTTTAAAGACTTCTACCAAGTGTTTAATTCAAAATAAAGTTTTTCTTTTTAGCTATAGTAAAGTCTGTTGTATCACAACTCATTAAAACCCCATTTTTGGGCATAAATAATGATAAAAAGTGATAACATGTAAAAACCAATTTATTATTATTTAGTTATGTAGTTCAGTCCAATAAAACTACTTTCAACGTGACAGCTCTGCATCCATCATTCTGGAGGGTATGTGGTGGTATTTCATTGTTTTAATTTGCATTTCTGTATCATGAGATTGAACAACCTTTCATATATTTATTAGTTATTTGAATATTTTCTTTTGTGACATACCTATTCAAAGTTTCACTCTGTTTTTTATACATTTTTTAAAAAGTGTATATACTGGTTTTTTAAAATTTTTTTAAATTTTTTTTTTTTTTTTTTTGAGACGGAGTCTCGCTCTGTCACCCAGGCTGGAGTGCAGTGGCGCGATCTCTGCTCACTGCAAGCTCTGCCTCCTGGGTTAATGCCATTCTCCTGCCTCAGCCTCCCTAGCAGCTGGGACTACAGGTGCCCGCCACCGCGCCCGGCTAATTTTTTTGCATTTTCAGTAGAGACGGGGTTTCACCGTGTCCGCCAGGATGCTCTCGATCTCCTCCTGACCTCATGATCCGCCCACCTCGGCCTCCCAAAGTCCTGGGATTACAGGCGTGAGGCACCGCGTCCGGCCTGTAGATACATATTTTTAAAAAACATATTTGTATATACATTTTTTTCAGAATATGTTATTTATGCCTTGCATGATGTATGAATGTCTTTTCAAAGTTTGTAGGTAGCCCCTTCATTCTCCATGCTAATTCTTGATTACTTAAAATTTTATTTATTTTTTAAAAATAACTTTCTTTGTGGTCTATTTGGAAAGCAGTCTTTGTCTACCCTACTTAGGAAAATATTCTTCTCTGTAACCATCTAGAAGTATTATTAGTATGTTGTAGGTGCTCTGAAATATACTAATGGGATATATGGGAAGCAATAAGGATCTCACTATTGTATCATTCATCAAGTTCAGAAGCCCCCAGGTTAACTTTCTTCTTCCTACAGTCCATCATAGTCTTCCTATACTTGTTTGTTGATTATGTCCAGGGTGTTTTAGTTATGCATGGGAGACACATGGAAGGAACAATTTGTCTTGCTAGAACTAGAAATCCTTCAGTATTCCTTAAAATGTTTTTGTTTTGTTTTTCTGATTTATTTGTACCTATGTCACTGAAATATTGAGAGTTATATTTCTTATAAGAGTCGTGTTTTGCTAGTATTCCTTTCTTAATGATATTTATCTCAATATGTGAGTATTTTCTTACATTGAACGTAGTTGCTAAGTAGTAGAATCAGTATACCTGCTTTCTTAGGTTCTGCTGTGATGCATATCAATTTTAGAATTAATTTGCTTGCGATGAATGCAATATGCTAAATGTTGGCATTCACATTTGGTTGGAATTCAAATGATTTATTTTATTTTAATATAAAGAGATGCAATTAAATGAACATCTATAGTGTGGTGTGAACATTTTGTAAAATAAATCTATATATTTTCCGTAAGAGAGCTACCAATTATTTCTTTTATTTCTACAAAATGTAATCCTGGAAGTCTGTACTTAACTATGGGAGATATCTCATAGATAGGGGAACCTCACCTACTAACAAGCTGAATTATTGAGAGCAGAACAATACTGAGAACAGATGTTTCAGTATTCATTTTTAAAAACCTTACCATTTCATTTCCATCTGGTCAAAAAAAGGCCACTGAGGACTTGGCTATTGTTTCTCTCCAGGGAAAGTAGCCACTAAGTATAGAGAATTAGTTAATAAAATGCCATATCACTCAATAATAGAAAATCAGGTTAATTTTATTAAGAGATAAAAAGCCATTTAATTATGTAATATATCAATGGTAAATGTCATACAGAATATATTTTATGAAGTGAACACTTTTTATTAATAAAATTCCTGCATGTTAATTCTCAATGCTGGATAATGTTGCTTGACTGCAGTGCCATCTGTTTTCAGATCAATGTACTATAATTGACTGATGGGAATTTTAAAACAGAAAATCCAGCTGTTCTACATTTGTCCTCTTTGACCAAAAGATAAATTATCATATTACACAGCTCCATAATTACTTTCATTTCCACTAGAGTGTGACCTTGTAGATAGTGGTGTCTTCAGTAATCAGATGACACAAAATTGTGTTTATGGAAACTTCATGTTAATAATAGGGTATCACACTGCAAAGAAAACAGTGGCACAAATTTAAATCTAAAAGCAGTCCAATTTTAGATCAGTCAAGATTGCTAGAGTCATTAACAACATTTAATACCTGAAATTAATTTGACAGCAAGGGAGGTTTCACCTGCCTTGATGGCAGCATATGCAGTTTACTAAGTATGCCTATAGGACATGTCTCATGTTCAGTTTTTACCAATATTTATATTAAGCATATGGTATGTTTAAAACTACATGGGAAGTGATTCTTTTTGTCTTCATGAGTACAGTGTATGATTCTTTGAAATAATTTAGATACAAGTAACAAAAGATTTATTTTACTTGATTCATTTACCTATCTGTATACTCAGAATAATATTATATTTGCATTTTTGATATCTCCCTAGATGTGTTATTATTGACTAATTTGAAATTTCAGCTATACGTTTTTAGATTATTTAGATGATAAAATTAGGCACAGTTCAGGATAATACCTCCATGGCAGTATTTTTCCAACTATTAGCAACAAGTACTGCATAATAATATGCTTATATATATAATGACAAAGTGTAAAAAGCAAGTCCATACCATATGAAGTCATACTTTATCCCTGTTCTTTAATTTTTATTTTAATGCACAGAGACTATCAAAGATATTAAAACAATTTCAAAGTTTTTTAAGACAATGCTAATGTTAACATTTTGTATATAAGTGGTTATTTTTGTTATAAGTAATAATGAATATGTTTTTTTTTTTTTTTTTTTTTAATTTATTTATTTTTATTATACTTTAAGTTGTAGGGTACATGTGCATAACGTGCAGGTTTGTTACATATGTATACTTGTGCCATGTTGCTGTGCTGCACCCATCAACTCGTCATTTACATCAGGTATAACTCCCAATGCAATCCCTTCCCCCCTCCCCCCTCCCCATGATAGGCCCCAGTGTGTGATGTTCCCCTTCCTGAGTCCGAGTGATCTCATTGTTCAGTTCCCACCTATGAGTGAGAACATGCGGTGTTTGGTTTTCTGTTCTTGTGATAGTTTGCTAAGAATGATGGATTCCAGCTGCATCCAAGTCCCTACAAAGGACTCAAACTCATCCTTTTTTATGGCTGCATAGTATTCCATGGTGTATATGTGCCACATTTTCTTAATCCAATCTGTCACTGATGGACATTTGGGTTGATTCCAAGTCTTTGCTATTGTGAATAGTGCTGCAATAAACATACGTGTGCATGTGTCTTTATAGCAGCATAATTTATAATCCTTTGGGTATATACCCAGTAATGGGATGGCTGGGTCATATGGTACATCTAGTTCTAGATCCTTGAGGAATCGCCATACTGTTTTCCATAATGGTTGAACTAGTTTACAATCCCACCAACAGTGTAAAAGTGTTCCTATTTCTCCACATCCTCTCCAGCACCTGTTGTTTCCTGACTTTTCGATGATTGCCATTCTAACTGGTGTGAGATGGTATCTCATTGTGGTTTTGATTTGCATTTCTCTGATGGCCAGGGATGATGAGCATTTTTTCATGTGTCTGTTGGCTGTATGAATGTCTTCTTTTGAGAAATGTCTGTTCATATCCTTTGCCCACTTTTTGATGGGGTTGTTTGTTTTTTTCTTGTAAATTTGTTTGAGTTCTTTGTAGGTTCTGGATATTAGCCCTTTGTCAGATGAGTAGATTGCAAAAATTTTCTCCCATTCTGTAGGTTGCCTGTTCACTCTGATGGTAGTGTCTTTTGCTGTGCAGAAGCTCTTTAGTTTAATGAGATCCCATTTGTCAATTTTGGCTTTTGCTGCCGTTGCTTTTGGTGTTTTAGACATGAAATCTTTGCCCATGCCTATGTCCTGAATGGTACTACCTAGGTTTTCCTCTAGGATTTTTATGGTATTAGGTCTAACATTTAAGTCTCTAATCCATCTTGAATTAATTTTCGTATAAGGAGTAAGGAAAGGATCCAGTTTCAGCTTTCTACTTATGGCTAGCCAATTTTCCCAGCACCATTTATTAAATAGGGAATCCTTTCCCCATTTCTTGTTTCTCTCAGGTTTGTCAAAGATCAGATGGCTGTAGATGTGTGGTATTATTTCTGAGGACTCTGTTCTGTTCCATTGGTCTATATCTCTGTTTCGGTACCAGTACCATGCTGTTTTGGTTACTGTAGCCTTGTAGTATAGTTTGAAGTCAGGTAGCGTGATGCCTCCAGCTTTGTTCTTTTGACTTAGGATTGTCTTGGAGATGCGGGCTCTTTTTTGGTTCCATATGAACTTTAAAGCAGTTTTTTCCAATTCTGTGAAGAAACTCATTGGTAGCTTGATGGGGATGGCATTGAATCTATAAATTACCTTGGGCAGTATGGCCATTTTCACGATATTGATTCTTCCTATCCATGAGCATGGTATGTTCTTCCATTTGTTTGTGTCCTCTTTTATTTCACTGAGCAGTGGTTTGTAGTTCTCCTTGAAGAGGTCCTTTACATCCCTTGTAAGTTGGATTCCTAGGTATTTTATTCTCTTTGAAGCAATTGTGAATGGAAGTTCATTCCTGATTTGGCTCTCTGTTTGTCTGTTACTGGTGTATAAGAATGCTTGTGATTTTTGCACATTAATTTTGTATCCTGAGACTTTGCTGAAGTTGCTTATCAGCTTAAGGAGATTTTGGGCTGAGATGATGGGGTTTTCTATGAATATGTACAGAAATATTAGACCACTACAATTTTATATTTGTCATACTTTAATAGGCTTTTTAGTTACACAATTATATTAATACCTTGTAATTATAAAATATCAATACACAAATATAACACATCTTTGCATCTGAAACTGGAAACAACTATATAAAAATGTGATGCATGTTCTGGTTGATGTAAATATTTATAAACATATAGCACAAAAATATTTTTGAAAGGCCTGCTTTTTCCACTCAACAATATAAGATGGCATTTAGTAATTCTAAATGCTTTTGTACAATGTAATTTACTTCTTTATTCAACAAACATTTATTAAGCACTTCTAAAAAACTAGCTTAGGTATAGGGGGTGCGCTTGTATATAAAACAGTAGACTATGTGTCTCCATTCATGGACCTTATGTTATAATGAGAAGAAACACAGGATACAAATAAATATATAAAGTATCGTGTCACAATAAGTGTTGGGAAGAAAAATAAATCCGTAGAAGATGGATACATTTAAGTGGAATGTGTGAGTACATATAGTGTGGTTGCAGAGGAACAATTATATTAGGCACAGTTGAGCAGAGACTTAAGTGAAGTAAGAGGAGGTGAATAAAGCACACAATGGGCAAAAGCATTCCAGGAATAGGCAGTTTTAGTGCTAAGGATCTCAGAGTGCCTTAACTGTTTGCATAGCAAGTGTTACTGAAACACCAGGGTAAAGTCTAGGTCCTGTTGCTTACCACAGAGAAAGCCAATCACTAAAACAAATATTTCCAAGGAAGAAGGCTTTATTTGGGTCCCTCAGCTGAGAAAGTGGGAAGTCAGTCTCAATTCCATCTCCTCAACCTACTAAATGTAGGGGTTTATATAGCAAGGAAGAAATGTAACTATATGTGAAAACACAGGAATTTTGGAGCGGTAAGGAAGTGGAGGTGGTCAATAGGAAGCAGGAGGTTGAATAGGCAATCATGATGGGTGAAGAGTATGGCATCTCATTGTCCAAATGTGGTGATCTGCTAAGTTTCAGTTCCTTGATACTATCTGGGATGACTGATGGTTGGTTTCCTGAGAAAGAAACTGAGATAAAACAAATTTGAGTTTCTCAAGTTTTAAGACTGGGAGGGTCAATTGTTTTGTGTCATCAAAAGAAGCCATAAACATCAGTTCTATGAGACAATTATGCTGGTTTTACAAGACCAGGATAGCAAGACAAAGTGATCCAGTGGAATAAGGGAGATGATGCGTTCATCAAAATATCACTGGGCTAAATCATGTAGCAACTGATATATCAAAAGGACTTTTGATTTTATTATAAGTGACACTTTAAGCATTGGAGGCATTGGAACAGAGGAATGTAATAATCAGAATTTTTTAAACAAAAGTACTCTGGGTTGAGAGTAGTAGATTAAGAATAAACCTATAAAGAGGTAAGAAGATAGTTAAGAAAACTAATCATGAGGATATTGCAATAGTTTTGGCAAGTTATGAGGTCCAATTAGGGATCATAGTGATTTGGAACAGAGTGATAGTGGTGAAGAAACTAAAAATTTTCATATTCTAGGGTTTTTTTTTTCAATGGTAGAGAAATAAATTTGATGATGAGTTGTAGTGAATAAAGGACAGGGAAGAATGAAAGGTAACTTCCAGGTTGGAGGGCTTGAGAAATTCATATATCTGTTACTCAGCTGCAATTTAATTCCAACTGCATAAGTAGATAAAGTAACTATGTTTATAGAGATGAAAGACATAAGTCTTGAACTAAAGAAGCTTGTAATCTACTCAAGAGATCAAAATACAGCAAAATACCCTGTGTGTGTTTATTCAATTGGATAAAACTGACACAAAAATGTTTTTAATCTCTGATAGAAGCATGTACAAAGAGATGAAATTAAACAAATAGTGGAGAAATCTACCCTAAATTGCAATGAGAAGGTGGGGTGTATTTGTTTCGTATTGTCGCTGCAGCAAATTACAACAAACTTAATGACTTAAACAGCACAAACATATTAGCTCTAGAAGTTTTGTTTCTTATTGTATATTTTATATCTGTATTTTACTCCTTTAACATATGGAATTCAGTTACCATAAATCTTTTAATGTACTGATATGCTAATTCTAATATATGTGCCATTCTAAGCCAATTTCAACTGAATGATATTTCTATTAGTTATGAGTTGTATTTTCTACTTCTTTGCATCCTTGATGATTTTAACTGGATGCCAAACACTGAATTTTACCTTGAGGATTGCTGGATATTTTTGTTTATAACTATTCTTGAGTTTTGTTTGGGGATGGAATCACTTACTTGACCAGAGTTTGGTTTTGTTAGGTGTGCCTGGAACGGTATTCCTTGTAAAGCTAATTCTCTTCCACATTGGCAGCAGTACCCTTCTTTGCACTTGATCACATTCTCTGAGAATCATGTTGTTGTCCTGTTAGCCTGAAGTTAACAGACACTGATCCCAGCTCTGTGGGGCAGATGGGCATGGTTAACTTTAAAACTTTTCAATAGCTTTCCCTGACTTCTTTTAGATTTTGAATACTCATAAACTAATTATACTCAGCTAAATACTTAAGGGAGCCCTTTCCAAATCTCCAGAGCCCTTTTTCCATGTTGTTCTGTCTTTGCCAGTACTCTCTTTTACAGTTCTGCTCACATAGTTTTTATTTTTGCCTCCTCCACTTAGAGAGTCTGCATTGCTCTTCCCTAGTTTTCTCTCATGCTTCACTGTCACAGACCATTCTCAAGGAACTGGCTGGGGCAATAACAGGGTTTTCCCTCTCTTAAAATAATTCAAGGGTGGGGTCAACATGGTCAACTAGAAGCATCAGTGTTCGCAGGCTCCCATCAAAAAAACGAAAACAAAAACAAAACCAAAACCAAAAACATAATAAGCATGTGAATCCTTAACCAGCGACCAAGATATCCAGGTTCTCTCATCAGAACTGACTAGGAGGCTGGTGTGACCCGCTGAGAGAAGGAAGAACAGTGTGGTGCAGTAGCCCACCTGAGAGCACACAGGGCAGGGAAGGCCCCTGCCCCAGAAAAGGGAGGTGGTGAGTGAGGATGCCACCCAGCACGGGAAACCGTACTTTTTCCACAGAACCGTGCAACCCACCTGGGGTTGGGGTGCTACGCCCTGGTGGTGGCATGGGTTCACGAGTGGGATCTTCTGATCCATGGGTTGCATGGTTCCGTGGAAAAAGCAGTTTCCCCAGCTTAGTAGCACCCTCACTTACTGCCTCCCTTGGCTGGGGGTAGGGGGGTACCCCTTCCTCTTGTGACTCTCAGGTGGGCTGCCACATCACACTGCTCTTCCTTCTCTCCATGGGTCATAGCAGCCTTCCGGTCAATTTTGATGAGAGAACCTGGATACCTTGGTTGCTGGTGAAGATTTACATGCTTATTATGGTTTTCTCATTGGGAGCCTCTGAATGCCATGACTTCTAGTTGGCCATCTTTGACATAATATTATTTTCTTGTTTGTTGTTTTCACTCATTTTTTCCTGTTGCCTACTATTTTGCTCTTCTTTGCGTTAACATTCACTGTAATGTCTTGGTGTTTTTTAGCAATATCATTAGAAATATTGTTCGGAAATGTACAGAAGCTATTACTTACCCAAATAGATTTCTATTCTATACTTTCTCCTTCATCTTCAAGGATATTATTGTATTTCAAGAACTTGCCATTTATCACCTGGATTATTACAATAGTCTCTCAATCCACTCTTTCTTTAACGTACAACGGAAAGCTTTTTTAGCTTTTAGCAACAAAAAAAAATGACTTTTGCAAAGTGCCCAAAATTATTACTCTAACTCTCTGACATAATCATGTCACCTTTTCCATTTAAAACTTTAGTAGTTTCTCCCCAGCAAGATAGTGTATATAACCCTAAAAAAATATAGCTCTAACAAGCTCTTCAATGTTCATATGTTAGTAATATTCATCGTCCATTCATAATGAAGATTTAAGTTTTAGAGAAGTTTCATTTTACCATATACCTGCCCAAATTCTTATCTTCTGCCCACTGCTTGGTTATTTTTTCCTATGTATCATTAAAAACAAAAACAGATGAAAAATGTAATTTCATCTGTCAAATATTATGCAGAATAATTTAGTTCTTCTATGCAATTATATGAGACATTTTCTTACTCTATTACATCCTTTTATAAATTTCAAAATCTAGTACAATATCTAGTTTGTCTACCTCTAATATTGTTTGCCCCTCAAAAGCAGAGAAAATATTATGTTTATTATTGGTCAGATAAAGCCTCGTATACTATCTAAAACTGGAAGCTTTCAATACATGTAACTTGCTTACATTTTTAAAATTAAATAGTCATTTACTTATCAAAAGATCTCTAGGTGAGATATTTTATACTAGCAGAATTATTTAGAAGCCAAGATAGCCTAGATTTCCTCCAATCTGAGGCACCATCACCTTACAATAAAGTTTTTGGAAGAAAGAAACAAAAAGACAAAATTTATAAAACTCCAAATAATTACATATATTTATAGCTTTGTAACCGACACATCTATTTTTATCATTGATTTTTCCCAAGTGTACAATAATCAAACTCAAAGTCAAGGACAAAGAGATGATATTGAAAGCAGCAAGATAAAAGAATCAACTAACATATAAAAGAATCCCAGTTCACCTGGAAACAAGTTCTCAGTGGAAACCTACAGGCCATGAGGGAGTTTGTGATGGCTGGGTCAAATGGTATTTTTGGTTCTAGATCCTTGAGAAATTGCCACACTGTCTTCCACAATGGTTGAACTAATTTACACTCCCACCAACAGTGTAGAAGCGTTCCTATTTTTTCGCATCCTTGCCAACATCTGTTCTTCTATTTTCTAAAAGAATTTGTATAGATTAGTATTGGTTTTTTATTTAATATTACATAGAATTTGCATGTGAATTCCTCAAGGCTTAAAGTTTTCTTTGTGAGAAATTTTTTGTTTACAAATTCAGTTCTTCTAAATATAAGTCTATTAAGACTTTCTGTTTCCTTTTGAGGTATATTTGATAACATTTCTCTTTCAAGGCATTTTTCCACTTTATCTAACTTTTCAAATCCTTGGGAGTAAAATTCTAATAAATATACCTGTATTTGTATATACACATTCCTTTTTTAAAATTTCTATTATCTGTGGAATAAGTATTTATGTAGTATTTTTCTCTTCTTACCTATACAATATGTAGTGGTGACCCCTTTCTCATTTCTGATATAGATAATTTGTGTTCTCCCTCTTTCTCTCTGAGTCTACATATAGGTTTATCAATTCTACTGACTTTAACAAAACATCTTTTTAAGTGTTTTATTCATATTGTCTTCTTTTTTCATTTAATTTATTTTCACTCCTATCTATTCTTTCTTTCTACATATTTTGATAATATTTTTACCTTTTTTTAGCTTCTAATGATTGAAGCCTGTATTCTTGATTTTAAATATTTCTTTCTTTCTTAATATACATCTTTAAAGCTATACATTTTCTTCTAAGTATAGATTTATATTTCCCCCCAAAATTGGTAAGTTGTGCTTTCATTATTACTGAAATTTAAGTATTTTTAAATATCCTTTGTAACTTCTTTAACACATTAGCTGTTTAGAATTAAGTTGTTTCATTTCTGGATATTCACTGCTTTTGGAGATGCTTTATTGATGTTATTTTAATCTATTTACACTCTGATCACACAGTATATGTTTGAGATTTTAATCTACTGAAATATTTTTTCTTTATGTCAATTTTACAAGAAAATTTAGAATATGTGTTATTCAATAAGTATGAAAAGGAATTGAGTTAAAGGAATTGAGTTATATTTATTCAGTGAAACAATTTCCACCAAGCCTACTCAGAAAAATTGAGTGGTGTCAGTTTAATGGTTTACTATGCTCTGTATTTTATGTAGTAAGGAAGGTCACTTTCTGCCAGGCCAAGAAACTTAACAGTTTTGTGGGACCTCAGAGAGAGGGAGATATGCAGCCTTATTTATAAGTAGTATAAGTGAAATCTAGTGGAGACAGTCTTGTTGGGTTAGACTTCTTAATCTCAAAAGGGAAAGAAAAAGAGCAAAGAATGATAGTAATAATATAAAAAAGATCTCTGGTGTGAGACAAGTTATCTAAAATACATCCCTATATCACTTTTAAAATTCCTAAGAGAAGTTAATTCTTTGGCCTTAGTAGTTGCTAAACTCTATAAAGACAGAAAGGCATGCATATGTTAAAACCTGTTGTTGCAAATTCAACAGCCCTTCATGCTAAAAACGCTCAATAAATTCGGTATTGATGGAACGTACCTCAAAATAATAAGAGCTATTTATGACAAACCCACAGCCAATATCATACTGAATGGGCAAAAACTGAAAAAATTCCCTTTGAAAACTGGCACAAGACAGGGATGCCCTCTCTCACCACTCTTATTCAACATAGTGTTGGAAGTTCTGGCTAGGGCAATCAGGCAAGAGAAAGAAATCAAGGGTATTCAGTTAGGAAAAGAAGAAGTCAAAATGTCCCTCTTTGCAGATGACATGATTGTATATTTAGAAAACCCCATCATCTCAGCCCAAAATCTCCTTAAGCTGATAAGCAACTTCAGCAAAGTCTCAGGATACAAAATTAATGTGCAAAAATCACAAGCATTCTTATACACCAGTAACAGACAAACAGAGAGCCAAATCATGAATGAACTTCCATTCACAATTGCTTCAAAGAGAATAAAATACCTAGGAATCCAACTGACAAGGGATGTAAAGGACCTCTTCAAGGAGAACTACAAACCACTGCTCAGTGAAATAAAAGAGGACACAAACAAATGGAAGAACATACCATGCTCATGGATAGGAAGAATCAATATGGTGAAAATGGCCATACTGCCCAAGGTTATTTATAGATTCAATGCCATCTCTATCAAGCTACCAATGAGTTTCTTCACAGAATTGGAAAAAAACTGCTTTAAAATTCATATGGAACCAAAAAAGAGCCCGCATCTCCAAGACAATCCTAAGTCAAAAGAGCAAAGCTGGAGGCATCATGCTACCTGACTTCAAACTATACTACAAGGCTACAGTAACCAAAACAGCATGGTACTGGTACCAAAACAGAGATATAGACCAATGGAACAGAACAGAGTCCTCAGAAATAATACCACACATCTACAGCTATCTGATCTTTGACAAACCTGAGAGAAACAAGAAATGGGGAAAGGATTCCCTTTTTAATAAATGGTGCTGGGAAAATTGGCTAGCCATAAGTAGAAAGCTGAAACTGGATCCTTTCCTTACTCCTTATATGAAAATTAATTCAAGATGGATTAGAGACTTAAATGTTAGACCTAATACCATAAAAACCCTAGAGGAAAACCTAGGTAGTACCATTCAGGACATAGGCATGGGCAAAGACTTCATGTCTAAAACACCAAAAGCAACAGCAGCAAAAGCCAAAATTGACAAATGGGATCTAATTAAACTAAAAAGCTTCTGCACAGCAAAAGAAACTACCATCAGAGTGAACAGGCAACCTACAGAATGGGAGAAAATTTTTGCAATCTACTCATCTGACAAAGGGCTAATATCCAGAACCTACAAAGAACTCAAACAAATTTACAAGAAAAAAACAAACAACCCCATCAAAAAGTGGGCAAAGGATATGAACAGACATTTCTCCAAAGATGACATTCATACAGCCAACAGACACATGAAAAAATGCTCATCATCACCTGCCATCAGAGAAATGCAAATCAAAACCACAATGAGATACCATCTCACACCAGTTAGAATGGCAATCA
Source organism: Macaca thibetana thibetana (assembly GCF_024542745.1). Classification (NCBI taxonomy): domain Eukaryota; kingdom Metazoa; phylum Chordata; class Mammalia; order Primates; family Cercopithecidae; genus Macaca; species Macaca thibetana. The sequence goes on from NC_065589.1 coordinate 57,237,700, forward strand.
TCGAAAAGTCAGGAAACAACAGGTGCTGGAGAGGATGTGGAGAAATAGGAACATTTTTACACTATTGGTGGGATTGTAAACTAGTTCAACCCTTATGGAAAACAGTATGGCGATTCCTCAAGGATCTAGAACTAGAAGTACCATATGACCCAGCCATCCCATTACTGGGTATATACCCAAAGGATTATAAATCATGCTGCTATAAAGACACATGCACATGTATGTTTATTGAGGCACTATTCACAATAGCAAAGACTTGGAATCAACCCAAATGTCCATCAGTGACAGACTGGATTAAGAAAATGTGGCACATATACACCATGGAATACTATGCAGCCATCAAAAAGGATGAGTTTGTGTCCTTTGTAGGGACATGGATGCAGCTGGAAACCATCATTCTTAGCAAACTATCACAAGAACAGAAAACCAAACACCGCATGTTCTCACTCACAGGTGGGAACTGAACAATGAGATCACTTGGACTCGGGAAGGGGGACATCACACACCGGGGCCTATTATGGGGAGGGGGGAGGGGGGAGGGATTGCATTGGGAGTTATACCTGATGTAAATGACGAGTTGATGGGTGCAGCACAGCAACATGGCACAAGTATACATATGTAACAAACCTGCACGTTATGCACATATACCCTAGAACTTAAAGTATAATAATAATAATAAAAAAAAGGAAAAAAAAAAAAAACCTCTTGTTGCATCTCTTAAAAAAATAATAAAATATAGTTTTATTCTATTTGTTTATTCTATAACAGGAAATGCCTGTTGTAAACAGTTGTACCATTCATTCATCACTGTCACTCTTTTTTGTGCCCAAGAATAATCTTTGGAGATTATTTATGATCACAAGAACCACTGTTAGGAAAAAATGCTCAAAAATTGATAATAGAGAAAAAAATTACTGTGTGTTCCTTCAGAGTCTGGTAGGTATATCTAGCAGGCCTATCTATGATTATTTGATTCTTTATAAGTGTGGATATCTTTGATTTACTCTTTAGTACCGATTAGTGCATTTTACGATGCTGTAGGGATAGATGTTATCTTGTAGAGAACTGGTATTTATGCAAATGGATTTTACTCGAAGAAAGCAAACTAATTTTTTCTTGTAGAGATATTAATAGTTTCTGGGCTTTGTCCAGTATAGTAGATTACAAGCTCAAATCTATGGTTTTCTTTTGAATTGTAAATTGGAAACCTTACTCAGATATTCTTTCATTTAACTACTATGTATGCTTCCCTCAATTTATTTTCCTTTGAAGCAAATTTACCATCCTGCTTGTTTCCTTATTAGTTAGTTAATAAATTTTTTGGCAAAGTTTATTCTAAAAAAACAAAAAGTATGCTATTTGATAATCCTAAAACAAACTCAGAATAAAACAATAATGAATAGATTTTAGGCAAATGAAAAAAAGTTTAATTTTACTAGCTAATAAAGTATCAGAATAAGTTTTACTTCTTGAACATTGTGCTTAAAAGCAAACTTTTTTAAAAGAAAATACTTAATGTTAATAATTGCTATTTTGGATATCTTGTTTTAGATACTTATTTTCAATTGTTTTCTGTAGTTTCCAAATTTTCTATTATAAAAATCTGTTCTTTACATAATCAGAAAATGTTTTAAGTAAAATATAGGTGGAAAATGGCCTTTGGAACATAATGGAAGTTCTATTTATCTTTGAGAGTTTTTTCCTATGATATTATATATTTATTTAAAAACAGTATAAAAGAATTTATCCGTTTCTTCTAGGTTTTCAAATTTGTTGGCATATAGTTCATACATTTAAAAAATAATTCTTTAAGGCCGGGGGCAGTGGCTCACATCTGTAATCCCAACACTTTGGGAGGCTAAGCAGGCGGATCACCTGAGGTCAAGAGTTTGAGACCAGCCTGGCCAATATGGAGAAACTCTGTCTCTACTAAACACGTGCGTGTGCACACACACACACACACACACACACACACACTCTAACCAGGCATGGTGGCAGGAGCCTATAATCCCAGCTACTCAGGCTGAAGCAGGAGAATTGTTTGAACCCGGGAAGTGGAGGTTACAGTGAGCAGAGATCGCACCATTGCATTCCAGCCTTGGCAACAAAAGTGAAACTCCGCCTCGAATAATAATAATAATAATAATAATAATAATAATTCTTTAAAAAATAAAGAAGCAATGTAGAGAAGTAAGCTAAGTCTACTTCTTTTATAGGATTTACAAGGAAATCCTCCTATAAATACTAGTGACCAGACTTTTATTGAAGTTTTATTGTCATGATGGACAACTGGGAAACTTAAGAGTGAAGACGATTGATGAAAAGTTAAAGGAAGACACTCTCTGTGAAGATTTTATAGTTTCCAGTTTGATATTATGGAATACTTTAAGTAAATACTGTCTTAAATGGATTATCACAGTCAGCTACTTTATTATAGCCATGTGTTTGCATCGATGCCATTTTACAGACAAAGAGACTGCAGGTTCCAACCTGTGCTAAGAACATATAGCAAGTGAGTGGCCGATTAGTTTCCACACGTTTTACAAAAAAATTTACCTATTCTTATATAATGTTAATTTTCATTTGCCTTTGAATAAAATGGAAATACGTTTACAGTTACATCTGATTTCAAATGGAAGCTATATATTGCATGATTTCTGTACCATTTAGTTGCCTATCAAGTCTCTAGTGAAATCTAGGTTACTTATGAAATTTCTGTAAACAGTGGCTACCATCCCCACCTGGCTTTGGCAACCTGTTAGTTACATAAGGTAGGGCAGGGTGTGAAACCAGCTGTTTTGCTGCTGCTGTCAGGAGAGGCTTACCTAATTTGGAGAAGTATGACTTGAAGTGTTGATCTTAGTGGCAAGCAAACAGGAGGGCTACTGACCCTGCCAGCTAGGGTTGTTCCATTGGCTCAAACAATAGACCAAAGGACTAGCTGAGGAATTTAAGAGGCAGTTCTACGAGTGAGATAGGTGTAGAGAAATGGATAAGCCAAGCCCATATCCTGGGTTGATCAGAAACTGTGCATATGCACAGAAGAGACTTGAGGAGACGCAAGCAGCCCACTCATTTTGGGTCAACAGAGGCTGTGTGTACGAAGATGTGACGGAGCTCTATGAGAAACAAAAGCTCATGGAAAATTGAAAATGACCTATAAATATTTTCTCCAAATTATTTAGAGTGAAATATTTTTATGATGTGTATGGCTATTCCAATATTGGGTTGAGAATATTTTGCCTCCCCAACAGGTGACATGTGGAATGATTGACTATGAAACAGCCAATCCTTACTAAGAAGTTACCTGTTTTTCCTTGACTTGAAATAAAAGTGATATGTGTGACTAATTAATTATATATAACAAAAATGTATTCATTCTATATTAAAATAATTGTAATCCATACAAAAACGTTAGTTTCACTTACTTAGCTTTAACTTTTTGTGTTACATTTTAAACATTTATGGAAGAATGACATTTTCCTTGGTAGATAGCCCCAAAACTGCTGCTCACAATGTCTTCATTAACTCTGACAAGAGAGGAAATGCCTGTTGTAAATAGTTGTACCATTCAATCATTACTGTTTTGAGTATCTATTTTAAAGGTCATCTCTGATTTAAATTGAGGCTACAGATCACTGACTTTAAAGAACAAGTGGGACTGGAAGAACCCAGGAAGTGCCAAGAATCAGTAATAGAGAAAGTAGCCAATTACCACACTGGTTAGATCACAAGCAATTTGAAAATGAAAATAATGTATTTTGACATTTACAGTTGTGCTATTTTTCTAGAGCCCAGGAGAGTGCTTTCCCAATAATTCAGAATTAAAGTATAATTAGTGTAGTAGGAGCTATGCTATGTATGAGTAATAAAAATAGCTGTAAAGAAAAGGGAAATAGGCAAGTAAGTCATCAAACTTGATAACAATGTAGAATTAGAACTAATACAGATATACATATGAAAATGGATAAATTATGGAAAAAATCTTATTCCAATTCTGAATTCAGTTTTGTCTTTCATTCAGTTTTGAATTTGTTTCATTCAGTTTTGTCCTTGATATACATCTGTACTTGACATTCATCTGTTTTTTTCCACTGAAAGGTTTTTCACTTTTACTCTTCCTGCACAATTTTTAACCTACCTTATAAGACTCAGCTCAAGGTAAAAAATGCAAAATTCAGAATAAAGCTGACTAAAGTAATAAAATGAACTTTTTACTATAACTTTCTAGTTCAAATAAAGTTTGATTTTTGACATAAAACAATGTATGAAGAGAAATCCAATATTAAAAAAATAAAAACAATGTATTAAAAACATCAGTATTAGAAAATTTATAGTTAATTGTTTAAAATTTTGAAGAACCATCCTCAGTGAGTAGATACATATGTAGATAATTTTTGATTTCTACAAAGATGAGAAAGTGAGTTGCTATATTTCATCATTTAAAATCCCTTGTAGAAAAGGAATGGTAGCGGCCGGGCGCAGTGGCTCAAGCCTGTAATCCCAGCACTTTGGGAGGCCGAGACGGGCGGATCATGAGGTCAGGAGATCGAGACCATCCTGGCTAACACGGTGAAACCCCGTCTCTACTAAAAATACAAGAAAATTAGCCGGGCGAGGTGGCGGGCGCCTGTAGTCCCAGCTACTCGGGAGGCTGAGGCAGGAGAATGGCGTGAACCCGGGGGAGCGGAGCTTGCAGTGAGCCGAGATCGCGCCACTGCACTCCAGCCTGGGGCACAGAGCAAGACTCCAAGTCAAAAAAAAAAAAAAAAAAAAGAAAGAAAAGGAATGGTAGAATAACAACAATAAACTTAAACTGAAATTCAAAATCTGAATTAATGATATCAGGGTCAAAAGTTTGCAAAACTTTTGCAATAACTCATCTTGCATTGTCATTTAATATTTATTATTTCCTCACTTTTATACTTGTTTTTTCAAAGCACAATGAAGGCAATGCAGTTTAACTTTAGGAAAACTGTCAGTCTTATGAAATGATTACTTAAAAATGATTCAAATGTTGCTGAGATCTAAATGCAGAAATTTTACCACCTCATTATGTCTATTTGCATATGTAGGATAGGTGGATCTAAACCAATATCATGGGGTTATTTGATTTTCATTTCTGTTATGTAAATATTTTACCAGGATTTTTAAAAATAAGCTTCATTATTTTTGTATTTCAATATGAAATTACTGTGATAGCATATTAAAAATGATAAAATAGGAAAATAAAATTAAATACAACAGAAATGTAGTAGACAGTGAAAAATACTGTGACAAAAAACTAAATGCTTTTTTCCATAAACATACATTGCATAAGAGGAAAAATGACATATATTTTTCTTAATCTGGGTCAAATCATAGACTGCTACCATTAGCATATCACTTTCAGTATTTGTCTGAATCATCATGGTGATTTCTCAACTAATTGTTTGTGAATGGTATGCCCTCCTGTGGCACACAGTTGAGGAACACTAGATGAATATTAACTATGATGTTTAAAAAGTTGTAAGAGCAGAAGCAAGGTTTGTCAGTTTGTCAGCACACTAGTATAACAACCTTTCCTTCGTCAAGACGGATCAAATAATGAAATTTAGCAAGAAGTGCTGTACAAATCCCCAAACTGTCAACCATTTGTGCTGTGAGCTAATGAAAAAACATGTATGCTGATCTTGATATGCTTGGAAGAAGAAATGCCAAAAAAAATCACTGTTGCAATTACTCTCCTGTTAATGACAAACGGATCTTTGGTTTATAGATAACAAAATGTAGGCCAGAAAACTAAGGTAATTAGATGAATGTACTGGGGAAGGATTTAAGACTATACTTTGGATATGACTGTGTATTTTTAACTAAAAAGTTATGTTTATTGATAGGACAAGTATAAACAATATTTGAAGAGATTTATAAGGACTTTAAACTTCAACTAATATTATTGCTGTAATGTTTTGTCAGGTAGATTTTATCAAAGGAAATATGTAGACACTAGTCTTTAATTATGAGTCAAAAGCATTTCACCACATAGCAGAATATGCCAAATGGCATTATGTTAATCTGTCAGGGAGGCCTCAACAGTCATATATTGCACATATATAATGCAAACAGTAACCGTAATATAAATTTGTCATTAAATTTCCACAATATTTCTCCCATATTACAATGAAATAGGATCATGTCTTCTATGGAATCTACTTTGTATTATTATACTTTAAGTCTCCCATAATTTGTGTTATGTCACTAAACATTGAAAATCAAAATGTAGCTTTTGTGTGATTATTATCAACAATCTTACTTTACAAAGAATTTGCTGACATAGGATTTAATTATTTATGAGTGCAGTGTTGTTAGAACAATGCCTGTTTAAAAAAGGTTTTATGTAACACTTTAAATTCATTTTTTGTCTTTTCAGATCCCATCAATTGTTTTTACTGCATTTATGAAAAGCTTTAGTGGTCTAAGTGATTTTGACTATTCTATTAAATCACTATACTTCTTAAAGATTGCAGTCCCTAATTCTTCTTCCACATCGGTTTTGTTGACCCTCATGGATGTCACCTCTCTTAGGTTCTATCCCATTTTCTCATTGGTTTACTTCCCTATTTTTCAAACGTGTATTTTAAAACAATTTCCTAATAAAGGTTATGCAGGTAATAAATTTTTCAATCCCAGAAACTTTATTTCACCATCACACTTGAATGCTAATTTACCTCAGAATTCTAAGGTTAAAATAATTTTATTTTTTAAATTTAAGTGTTATTCAGAGAACCCTCTCCATATAAATGCACGTTTCCTCTAGTTGTGATTAATTTTCTCATATTTTCTATTTAAAATTTTATTTAACTCCATTTTCTTTATTCTCTTTTTTTGAATAGATCTTCTGTCTTTTAAATTTTCTTTCATAGTATATGTGCTTTTTGTGAATTCTGTGATATTTTTAAAAATTTTACACTCTGGACATTTATTTTTTGAACTTAAGCAACAATTAGTAATACTCAAATGTATTGTGTTCTATTTCTAGCTTATTATTATAGAATTCTGGCTTTTTATGTTTTCAGTATCTTCTTTAAAATGCCAGATTACAAAAAAAAAATAAAATAAAATGTCAAATAAATTTCTTTTAAATTTCACTCTGTTTTCAAAGTATCTCTCTCATTGATGTCAAGCTTTCTTATCTTTTACTATATATACATATTATATATATTTTTACTATATATATTATATATTCTTACTATATATACTATATATTTTCACTATATATACATATTATATTTTGTGTGTGTGTATATATATATATATATTTTTTTTTTTTAGATGGAATTTCGCTCTTGTTGCCCAGGTTGGAGTGCAATGGCGCGATTTTGGTTAACTGCAACCTCCGCCTCCCGGGTTCAAGTCATTCTCCTGCCTTAGTCTCCTGAGTAGCTGGGATTACAGGCATGGGCCACCACACCAGGCTAATTTTGTATTTGTAGTAGAGATGGTGTTTCTCCATGTTGGTCAGACTGGTCTCTAACTCCTGACCTCAGGTGATCCGCCCACCTTGGCCTCCCAAAGTGCTGGGGTTACAGGTGTGAGCTCACGCCTGGCTGTTTTTTACTGTATTTTTTATCTTTTATTTTGTATATTCTCTCAAATATATAATGATTATTTTTATATAAATATAATGAGATAATAAACAGTTTGTAGTTCTATGAATGTGTGGGGAAGGTTGATCAAAGTACTTGTCTTCTTTATAAGCTGCTGAAGGAATCAACTTTTATACTGTGAAATTTGGGGACATTCATATACACATTTATTTCCACTATATCATTAATGTTATTATTTTTAGTCAGATTTCACAGAGCGTCATTCAAGTTATTTTGATGATAATCCTCAAACACTGAGTCTAAAACAAGGGTCAATGTGCTATGACTGAGGCCAAATCTGGCCAGGCTAACACCTGTTTTTGTTTATAATTGCTTTCACACTGCTATGACAGAGTTGGGTACTTGTGACACAAGACTATGTGACCCACAAAACCTAAAATGTTTACTATCTTGCCTTTTATTTATGTCAATCCCTGGCCTAAGAATAAAAATGCCCCAGTGCTTTGCTTTCTCTGCATAGTATATAAAGGATAAATGTAATGTGAAACAGTGTTTCACTGATTAGAGACTGAGCTACCCCTATTTTTCCACACCCATGTTTTATCTAATTTTCTCTTCTTTGATTATCCTTGTTCTAAGCAAGCTCGGTTTTCAGGGCAGATTAATTTACTTATTACTTAAAATTGTCTTAGCGTTGTCTAGGTTGAGTTTATCCTTGTATTCTCCAAGTTTAGTGTTCATAAGCTATGACAGAAACCTCTGGAAACACAGCATGGATTAGGGCCCCTTCATATTGCCTCATGGACTTGGTAGACAAGAGGAACTCACAGAAAACTACTGACGCTCCTGCTACTTGTTGTTTCAAGAGAAATAAAGCCATTTGTCTCTGACCCAAGAGCCGAGTTTTCTGTAAGCATGCATAAAACAGTAACTAGATAACATAACTTTTAAAATGTTTTTTGCTTTGTCAGTTGTGGTGAAGAGGATGGGATGTTGACAAATGGCTTTCTGGAAGAGAAAAGGCAACTTATCTCACAGTGCAGATGAGGAGATAGAAGAAGACGCCCTACGATTTGGCAGTGAACGTTCTCACTCACATGGTGTGTAGGATAATATCCCCCACTTCCCTACCTTTTGATGAGACTGAACATCAAGACTAAACATTGAATCAAGTCACCAAATAAACAGTGCTTTAGTTGTTTCTCAGTCTCTTCTAGGTAGGAGAAAGAAGGTCTATTTTCATGACAGTGGATCAGCAAGCTACACATTCTTACTTGAAAGGTATTATGGCTGTGGTTGCTGAATCAAGGGGTACTCAAAGGTGTAACACATGATATAAGAAACAGTCCTCATTACATGATATAAGGTTTGGGGTGTTCCAAAAACATTGTAAATCATTTGATTGAAGGCTGTGCTGCTGGAAACCAAAAGCAAAAGCAAACCCTTGTTTAGTGGTGTGGAACTGATCTCTCCTTCCACACACCCACTTATTTTTGTTTTGTTTGTTTTCCGATTCCACATGAAATGTGAACTTTATGAGGTCAAGGATCGGTGCCTGTTATATTCACTGCTGTATTTTTAGGACCTGGAATGATATCTGAAACAAAGTAATTGTGTCTATATGTTTTCTGAATGAATCAAAATAGTGTGCTGCATAAAAAACAACTGTTAACTTATAACAACATGGCATACAAGACCAATGTGAAAACTACTTATTCACTGCTTCTTTCCCTCTTCCTACCATGCTACACATACCAAACATTATGCCTATTTCAAAACATTAATTATTTTATGTGCATTGCCAAGAAACAAATTTGTTAATACCAGGACAAAAGGAAAGAGGACTAACACTTTGAGTAATGAGTAGGAGTGAGTGATAAAGGAGGTCCTGAGATTATTATATAACAGATGTAAGGGTAAGTGTGAGTAAGCATTTGGGGTTTGTGTTTAAGATCTATATGAAGAAGAAACTCAAGTATAGATATCCTATGTATTTATATGATTGGAAGTAAGTCTGTTACTCAAAGTAAATCGTACCAAAATCTCTCAAAATATGGACTATTTGAACCAGTGTTAGAAAGGGGTTGTGTACAAGAAAATGGAACCCCACTCTTTCATTGTGCATAGAAGTGAGAAGTTCACGGTCATTGTGTTGTGCCAGGATGTTATGTTGAAAAGGCATAAACACTGGTTCAGGACCAGTAAAATTAACTGAATCCACGCAGAGGAAAATACACTATTGCTTGTGGGAATATACTCAAAATGTAGGGTACATAGACCTCCTAAGGTAAATTAAACTCCCCTCAACTGAAGATGAACTCACAGTAAAAAAAAATAATGTGAGAAAATAAGTTATCCAACAAAAAACATGTAATGTGAGTATACCCTGAAAGAAAAATTAAAGTAAATTTTCATACCCCAAAATAACAAAATACTAAAGAAAGAGCAAGACAATATGAAAAAAAGGCCACTTGTATTTAGAAAATAAATTATGGGAATAAAATATATATAGAAGTTATTGTTCAACTTGTGGTTCAGTAATACTGCCAAAGAAATAATTAATATATTGGAATTTAAGTGTGGGGATTTAGCCTATAATGAAGAAATAAGAGATAGAAATAAGGGAAGCAAGAAAGGAAGGCAAGAAGGAAGGAAGGAGGGAAGGAAGGAAGGAAGGAAGGAAGGAAGGAAGAAAGGAAGGAAGGAAGAAAGGAGGGAAGGAGGGAAGGAGGGAAGGAAAGGAAGGAAGGAAGGAAGGAGGGAAGGAAAGGAAGGGAAGGGAGAAGGGAAGGGAAGGAAAGAGGGAGGTAAGGGAGGGAACGAGGGAGGGAGGGAGGGAAGGAAGGAAGGAAGGAAAGAAAGAAGGAAGGAAGGAAGGAAGGAAGGGAAGATAAGTATTGTTTAAAAGTCATGAATGGCAAAACAGGAAGACCCAGCATTTGTTTGGGAAAAAAAAGAAGCCCAGGCATTGTGGTGGCTCACACCTGTAATCCCAGCAATTTGAGAGGCTGAGGCAGGAGGATTGCTTGAGCCCAGGAGCTTGAGACCAACCTGAGTAACATAGCAAGACCCTGTCTCTATCAAAAAAAACAAAAACCATACAAACAAAAAAATTAATAAGAAGAAAATCAGAGATTTAGGGAAGGGGGCAAGGGCACAGCTCAATATTCATGGAATTAATATTGTTAAAAATAACAAAAATGAGAATATGACTTCTCAGAAGCAAGCTATACAGCATCAAGCAGCATAGATAGAACTATTTCTTTCTTTCTTTCTTTTTTTTTATACATTAAGTTCTAGGGTACATGTGCACGACGTGAAGGTTTGTTACATATGTATACTTGTGCCATGTTGGTGTGCTGCACCCATCAACTCATCAGCACCCATCAGCTCGTCATTTACATCAGGTATAATTGGGAGATAGAACTATTTCTGTACTTATTCACATTTTAGTGCATCTACAAAATGTAAAAGCAAATAGAAAATACAAGCAGTTGTCAGGAAAAAACACATATTGCTTACAAAGATATGACACTTAAAATTACAGCATGCTTTATATCAGTCATAAAATGTAATAGAAGAAATTTGTCAACATTTCGGAACTAGATAAATTCAAATTGAAAATTTAAGATAAATATATTTTGGACATATATGTAAATTTAACCTAAAAGATATATGAAATATTAAACTTCAAAAAAATGTCAACACTAACCAGGAGGTCATTACAAATATGAGTAAGACTATCATTAAATTTAATTGCATATTGAATATAAACAATGTTAGTAATCATTATGACTAATGAGGGATCGTTTTGAGAAAAAAGACTGGACTTCATTTGTAGAACACCATAAGAGAAGTTGCAGAAGATAGAGCGGGGCAGGAAGAAAATGGAATTTTTAAGTTCAATTGAACTTAATCTGCTGAAATGGATAGTGATATCTAAGTCTACAAGTAAAATTTGAAATATGATTGCTAAATCCATAAAAAATAATCTTCACTGCAGGAAAGGAAATAAAGAAAACAGAATAATCCCAGAGAAATAAGAAAATAAATTTTAAATTGCCCCCCAAAAGAGTGTCATATATAGAATACAACACATAAAACAGAATAAAGCCCAACATATGCTGTTTACATGAAGCATATTTACTGCTAGATGACACGCCAAGATTGAAAATAAACAAAGAGAAAAGATACATCAGGAAAACGTAACTAAAATATAGGTTGTTTGCTCTTGTTTCTGTTAACTGAGTTTGAATACAGATGCTCCTTGACTTACAATGGAGGTATGTACTGATAAACTCTTTGTAAGTTGAAAGTATCATACATCAAAAATATATTTAATATACCTAATCTACCAAACATCATAACTTAACCTATTGTACTTTAAACATGCTCAGAACACTTACGTTAGCCTACAGTTGGGCAAAATAATGTAACATGAATCCTATTTTTAAATGAAGCATTGAATATCTCATACAATTTATTGAATACTGTACTCAAAGTAAAAAACAGAATGGTTGTATAGGTACTTGAAAAAACAGTTTCTACTAAAAGCATGTCACTTTTGCAATGTCATAAAGTAAAAAAAATTTAAGCTGAACCATTGTAAGTAGGGGCCTTACTTTTCATCAGTCACTAGAGCAAAAATGGTAATGTTATTCACTGCATAATAAAAAAGGTAACCTTATTAGAATATATATAACAATACTGAATTCGTAACCCCGAATTACCTAATAATATATAATTTAAAACTCTCTTAGTCTGCTTGCGCTGCTTAAACAAAATACCATACTAGAGAGCTTATACACAACAGAAATTTATTTCTCACAGTTCTGGAAGCTGACAAGTTCAAGATCAAGGTACCAATAGATTTGGTGTCTGGTGAGGTCTTCTTGTTTCGTAGAACGGCCTTCTTTCTCCGTCTTCAAAGCAGCTCTCTGGGGCATCGTTTATATGGGCATAAACACCATTCACAAGGACTTGGTCCTTATAACCTAATAACCTCCCAAAAGCCCTACTTCATAATACCATCACATCGGTGATTAGATTTTGACATAAGAATTTGAGGGAATAGACAAAAAAATTCAGATTATAGTAGTAACTACTCTTAAATAAAATCTATATTCAATTCATAAAGCTACTGTGACATACTAGCTAAAATATGAAAAGTCTTCATGGAAAACTAAAATTATAAAATAATCTAAAAAATGTGAAAATCCCAAATAAAGCATTAACAAGTAGAATAGTAAACATCACAAAAAGTATAGCTTGATTAAGAATTTAAATTAAGGCTTAAGATAGTAACTTCATGAATGTAATTCTTTAACAATCATATAAGGAAAAAATATTTTACAAATACATGTCACAGGAAACACATCTGATTAAATTCACATCTTAGTACAATAATTGAGCAGTAAAACATATTAAAATGGTATAACTGTGATGAAACTTGTGAATTTCATTTAATTTTTCAAATATATCTAATAATACCTGCTTTACTAATTATAGATAACAAACTGGTTTTAAAATAGCATCATTACTGGTTTTGTTCAACCAAGTACCTAAAAATGTAATTACTTCTGTTATTTGGAATATTATATTAATGATTTAAAAAGGGTACAGTATATATCCTTGAATTTAACAAATGTTTGCTTTTTGTTTGTTTGTGTGCCTGGTTATGTAGAAACACAACATTATAGATATGTTTAGCCAAAGACTATGTTATAGCATTTGAATATACTCTGTTATTTATTTATTCTATTGACATAATGATGCACAAAGGGCATTTAACAAAAAGATAGAAAGTAAATTTCAAATGCTATCTTTTAGAAGAAATAACTTCAAGTAGTAAAGTTTTGCAGTTTACATAATACATTATAATGCTTAACCCAAGACAAAATGGATTTTTAATATTCTATGAGAAATTTTCAGCTCATAGTTATTCTTTTTCACAAATTAACATGGCTACTATAGTTAAATAGTATCAATGTGAAATGTGAATTCAAATGTTTAATATCAGGTTTAAAACTCAAATCTGAGTTTTACATTTTAACTGATCCTAAATAAAATTGTTTTCTGTAAGTGCTTAACCATGCTTTAGTAAGAGTTTTATTATTTTATTTAAAAATGTATATTTTATTTTTTAATTGACAGATAAAATTGTATATGTTTATTGTGTACCACATGATGTTTTTAAATATGTATACATTGTGGAATGGTTAAATCAAGTTAATTAACACATGTATTAACTCACAGATTTTTGTGGTGAGAACACTTACCATACATTCTCTTAGCATTTTTCAAGAATACACATATTGTTATTAATATAGTAATTATGTCGTTCAGTAGGTCTGTTAAAGTTATTCCTCCTAACCAAAGTTTTGTAACTTTTGGCCAGCATCTCCCCAGTCCTGTCCCCCATGACTGACTCTGCCCCTGAGGTCCCCATTTTACTCTGTTTCTACAAGTTCAGTATTTTTAGATTTCACATATATGTGAGATCATCTGAAGTAAGGTAAGTGAAGTAAGTTGTGAGATCAACTTACTTCACTTAGCATAATTCTCTTAAGGTTCATCCATGTTGTCAAAAATAGCAATGTCCTCATTTTTCTAAGGCTGAGTACTATATATAAAAAATAATTCTTTTTCCATTATTGTAAATAATGGTACATTTCTTCCCTTTTCTTGAAAGATATTGTACTTTTCCAGTCAAGTAGATCTATAGTTTTGTCCTGTAAAATCTAAGAAGGTCATTAGACTTCCTTTCATCTGTCCTTCCTTCTGTGTCTCCTTAGCTCAAACTGGCAGTGTCTCTGCTGGCATATTCCCATTCCTATTTCTAGATTCTATTGAGATGATTGATTTAGTTCATGAGACACGCCTATGACCACTTTATGAATTTTTTTTTCCAATTGTACTCTTAGTATTCTCTTCAGAGAAATGAGAAAATATTAAGGAAATGAGAAATGTATTTGGACAGGCTGAGAATTTTTAATATCTGCAAGTTCTGTTTTTTCTTTTGCTTAGTCATTTCTTCTTCAATTCATCCCTCTCTTTTCTTGCATTTTCTTATAAACAATCAGGAGGAACTAAGTCACTCCTTCAACACTTTATTTAGAAATATCCTCAGCTAAATATCTATATTCATTGCTTGCAAGTTCTACCTTACATGAACTCTAGAATACAAACACAATTTATCTAAGTTACTTGTCACTTTATAATAAGTATCACCTTCCTTCAAGTTTCTGATAACATGTTCTTTATTTCCATGTCATGTTTTGCATAATGGCCCTTAACATCCATAGATGTTAAATAGAATCAGATATTGTGTTCATATATTCTGTAAGCAGATGGAAGCCTTTTCTTTCTAGCTTTCCTCTTTACTTTTCTGAGCCCTCACCAGCATTAACCCTAACATTTGTTTTTCCAGGATGTACCTCAAAACTCTTCCAGTTTCTACCCATTGGCCAATCCCCAAGCTGCTTCCACATTTTCAGGCATTTGTTATAGCAGCACCCCACTTCTACCAAAATCTTAGTCAGTTCAAGCTATCAAAACAAAATACCCTAGAGTGGGTAGCTTAAGCAACAGAAATTTCTTTCTCACAGTTCTGAAGGATGGGACATCCAAAATCAAGTCCATGATCAAAAGTTTCGGTTGGTCTCTAATGAATAATTAATAACCAAGCTCTAATTATTATATTTCAAAACTATGGCTACAAATATTTTTCTATTTTAATGCTTGGTACCATTGTGCATCCAATTATCCAAGACAGAAAAACTGAGAAATTGTTGAATTATCTCTCTTCTTCTACCCTTATATGGGCAATAAACCAAGTGGTATTTATTGTTGTCACATACTCTTTTTCATCCATACTGACAGTACTGAATTTTTGAAATAACATCTGACTTCGTTTCTCTTCTTTTGCTCCTGGTGCCATCATTCTTCCACACAATTGTCAGAGTAATGTATATATTAAATGACTATCTGATCATATCCGCCACCTAGTTAAAAATACTTTAGTAACTTTCATTACATAACAGTATAAAATTCAAAGATCAAAATTCTTTAAATGACAAATGTGGCTTTTAGAATAACAGATATAATTCATGCTAACTTTCAGCTTTATTTCTCTCTTCCTTTTTAAATATTTGTGCTTACAAATAGTATGACTGCATTCTTATATGCATTTTTATTTTTCTATAATTTCATTTACTCCTTTTCTTTCTGGAACAATTTTATAAATTCATACTGCTTTATATGTCTTTTTGTGCGTGTGTATATGAAGCTTTCATTAAGCATTTTCTTTCATCATCTACTTTTGCTTTAGGCCCAGTCAGTTTTGTATGTTCAAATGTACTTTTGTTTTTCCATTAGGATAGGTTTAGTCTTAAAAACTGCACTTGAATTGTTCATTACTATACCAAAACAGAATGCTGCTGTTCATTTAAATACAAAAACAATTAAATAACTTTATGTCATACTTATATATCAAGTTAAAAATAGTTATGTTCAGATACTGCTGTTGGTGTTAAAAGTAACATAGAAATTATATTTTCTCTAAGAGTATAAAATATTCAATAATTTATCTTATATATTATTATATTATTTTTAATTTTTAAAAATTTTATGAGTACATAGTAGGTGTATATATTTATGGAGTCTATGGGATATTTTGATAAGGGCATTACAATGCACAATAATCACATCAGGGTATTCATCATTGTGATGCTTGCAAGTTCTACCTTACATGAAATCTAGAATACAAACACAATTTATCTAAGTTACTTGTCACTTTATAATAAGTATCACCTTCCTTCAAGTTTCTGATAACTTTATTTCCATCTCATGTTTTGCATAATGGCCCTTAACATCCATAGATGTTAAATAGAATCGGATATTCTGTTCAGATATTCTGTAAGCAGATGGAAGCCTTTTCTTTCTAGCTTTCCTCTTTACTTTCTGAGCCCTCAGAAAGTACAATAAATATTGTATTATTCATCACAATAATCACATTGGGATATTCATCACCTCAAGCATTTATCATTTCTTTTTGTTACAAACATTCTGATCATCCTATCTTAGTTATTTATAAATGTACAATAAACCATTTTTGACTGAAGTTGCCCTGTTGTGCTATCAAACACTAGATCTCAAGCTATTTAGTGAAGTGATGTCCTACGGTAACTTTAAAAGACTATATTTAAGAAATACTTTTGAATCTGTGACATAAACATCATTTATAGGATAAGTCTCTTAAAATGAGGTATTTTTAGATAGTAACTTAATTGCAAGTAGGTTTTCAAATAGTACAACTCTTATTTACATCTTCCGTGATTCATGTTACCAGGAGATAAAAAACTATTCAATTATTTTGTTGAAAGCAAAAGAAATTTCTCTCAAATAACCCAAGATGTTGATGACTGTAACAAATATAAATTTGAGGACCTATTATTTATTATTTGAAACTATTTTTGGTCATGTACCATATGCTGGGAACTCAATGAATTACCAATGATACAAAGATTAATAATATGTGTTGGCTAAAATCAAGTGAACAGACATATATAAGAAATAATCTGGCATCAGGGATCCTATGAAGGTGGCAAAACATATGAAATAAACAAAATAAGACTGTATGCAAAGCTGCCCTGTAGAGGTTACTGAGGAATTTGTACATAATGTTGCAGATGAGTCGACGATCAAATAAAGCAATAGTCCCCAATCTTTTTGGCACCAGAGACTGGTTTCATGGAAGACAATATTTACACGGATGGGGGTGGGGTGAGGGGAGAAAGTTTCATCTCAGATTATCAGGCATTAGATGGATTCCGATAAGGAGCACACATGATCCTTCCCTCACATGTGCAGTTCACAATATGGTTCATGCTCCTATGAGAATCTAATGCCTGATGATCCGATAGTAGACAGAGCTCCAGTGGTAATGCTTACTCACTCATTGCTTATCTCTTGCTGTGCAGCCTGGTTCCTCACAGGCCATGGACCAGTATCAGCCCCCAGCCAGGGAGGTGCAGACCCCTGATATAAAGTAAAGATGAAAGTTCTTTAAGTAGAAACACACACACCACCACCACCACCACTACCATCACCATACTTAAATAAGACTTCTACTTTTGCCTGGGACAAAACAGATTATAATGGACTAATCCTCTTTCTGAAATAATTATAAATAAATAGAATATTAACACTGCTGAAATACCCTTGAAAGGCAGTAACAGAGCACCAATTTAGGCAGGAGTTGAGGGATTACAATACTTAAGAAAAGAGAAAGATAAAAAAGGCCACACTCATCTTGGATTTTTTTGCTTAGAACAATTTTTTACAGTTCCAAGTTTACTGAAAAAGAGTTCAAGAATTAGAAAGCAATATTTTTGCACTGAGGAGGCTGAGATTGGAGCTTGAGCTGAAAAGCTGTAGGACCTCAGAGAATTGTGCTACAAGATCTTCAAAATATACCTCCCCATTTTTTTTTTTTTTTTTTTGGCTGATTCATAAACTGCCCATGCAGAGGGGAGATCCTTAAAAGCATAGCAGAAGATAGTAGCTGAGAGGCTAAATACTATATGATGTGGTTAGGTTTTGTGTACAGATCCAAATCTCATCTTGAATTGTAATCCCAGGTTTTAGGGAGAGACCTGGTGGGAAGTGATTGGATTATAGGGGCAGTTTCACCCATGCTGTTCTCGTGACAGAGAGTGAATTCTCACTAGTTCTGATGGTTTTATAAGCATCTGTCATTTCCTCTGCTTGTGCTCACACTCTCTCCAGCCACCTTGTGAAGAAAGTGCCTGCTTCCCCAACAGCCATGATTGTAAATTTCCTGAGGTCTCCCCAGCCATGTGGAACTGTGAATCAATTAAACCTCCTTGTTTATAAATTACCCAGTCTGGGGTAATATCTTTATAGCAGCGTGAGAATGGACTAATACACTGTATTTGTAAAAACCAAAAAAGAATTGAAAGTTCGATTTTTAATTTTGGAGGAATTCCTGAACATGCCAGAGAATTGTCAAAAAGAGGCCCTACCAAATCTTAAATATAAAAATATAATATCAGAAACAAAACTATAATTCTGTTAACCTGTACAAAAACATTATATTTAATATGGGATCCAGATAACTCTTCATGTATGATATGAAGTAAGGTGGAATTTCCAAAGGAAGAATGCCTTAGACATCAAGAGTTCTCGGGTCAGTACAATCTTCCTGCCTGGAGGTTGTAACAAAATTGGCCTCAGAGAGCATATACATTCTGAGTGAAGGAAGTGTTATGGAGAAAATATAAAGAGGTGGACCAACACAAAGAATGAGAAATGTTTGAGGTGTGAATACCCCAATTACTCTGATTTGATCATTACAATTATATGCTTTCATCAGATATCACAAGTGCCCTGTAAATATGTACAGCTGTTATATATCCATAAAAAGTAAATATAAAAAAACATGAAAAGAGAAGTGGAGATTTGTTTATACAAGCAAGAATATTCCAATAGTATTAAAGGGCACAAAGATCTTATGATGAAAAAGATATGTACAGTAGTCCCCCTTCACTCACTTTCCAGTTTCAGTTACTTGCAGTCAACTGATCCTAAAATATTAAGTGAAAAATTCCAAACATTCCCTGCTCCTGAAAGCCAACCACAGACATTATCATCGTTCAATGATCCAAAATCAACCAAAGCAGATGTGTGTCCTTCTGACGTATCATCAGAAGGTCGATAGCAGCCTAACATTATGTCACAATGCCTATGCCATTCACCTCACCTTATCTTATCATGTAGATATTTAATCATCTCTCATTATCACAGAAAGAAGGATGAGTACAGTCCAATAAGATATTTTGAGAGAGAGACCCCATTAACATAACTTTTATTACAGTATATTGTCATAATTATTCCATTTTATAATTATATTTATACTTATAATTTTATAATTATTGTGGTTAATCTCTTACTGTGCCTAATATATAAACTTTATCACAGGTATATGTATATAAGAAAAAACATAGTGTATATAGACTTTGGTACTATTTGTAGTTTCAGGCATCCACTGGGGGTCTTGGAGCATAGGCTAACACCCAAGTGGTGTCCTTAGGTGTTATACTGCATGATAATTGGGGCAAAGGACATAGTTCTGCCATAGATGACTGCGTTTTGGGTAGAGAAAAAAGGCACAGATGAAATGAATTGTCATTTTGTCCATTCTTGCTTTGTGTAAAAATGTCTGAAGACTGTCAAGCAGTTCCAGGGCCAGGTTTCCAGTTTTTCATTATATAGAGGCTTCTATCAATTATTTGCTTCCTATTTTCTTCTGATATTTTCCATTAAATATGGAATGTTATATCAGAAAAACAGCTCCAAATGGCTATAGACTTTCTTTCCCTGCAAATTAGATTGTGCATATATTATTTTTCTTTGTAATATGATTCAGTTTTGACTCCAATGACATTGCTTTTATTTTGGATGCCATATAGGCCCAAATCATTCAAATAAATATGTATATCTTGACTGTTAGGAAACAAATGATTGGCATGAGCCATCAATGTTCATCAAGTTGAAGCTTTAGCATGCCTTATATTAGAAAAAGCCAAATTTAATAAATG
The DNA here is from genome assembly GCF_024542745.1 of Macaca thibetana thibetana. Classification (NCBI taxonomy): domain Eukaryota; kingdom Metazoa; phylum Chordata; class Mammalia; order Primates; family Cercopithecidae; genus Macaca; species Macaca thibetana. The sequence goes on from NC_065589.1 coordinate 57,257,906, forward strand.
TCATGTAGCCTGCCAGATGTTCCAATGTAAGATATGATAAATTCTTGCTGGAATAATGTTTTATAAGCAACTCCAGTTGTATTCAATTAAGTAGTCTTCATATGTTCTTAATATCAATTTATGACAGTGACAAATTGATAATTTTCAAACTATAATTTTCTTCTTCTATATTTGAATTTCACCTTCAATTAGTCAAAGGCAATTTTAGTATTAAAATGAAGGTTTAATGTAATCAAATTAAGAAATATAGCAGTTTTCCCTTATTCAAGGTCGAATGTTCTAAGGATTCAGTTACCCATAGTGTAGTAAAATGAGATATTTTGAGAGAGGAAAAGAGAGAAAAAGAGATCACACTTACATAACCTTTATTACAGTATGTAGTTATGATTGGTCTATTTTATTATTAGTTATTGCTATTAATCTCTAACTGTACCTAATTTGTAAATTAAACATTATCATAGATATTGTGAAAGGAAAGTAAATCTTGGGGTCCCCAAATCACTAAGCTAATGGGAAAAATCAAGCTGGGAGCTCCTCAGGGCAAACCTGCCTCCCATTCTATTCAGTCACCCCTCTGCTCACTGAGATAAATGAATATCTGATTGCCTCCTTTGGAGAGGCTAATCAGAAACTGAAAGAAATGCAACCATTTGCCTCTTTTCTGCCTTATGACCTGGAAGCCCCCACCCTGTTTCCAGTTGTCCCCCCTTCTGTACTGAACCAATGTTCATCTTACATATGTTGATTGATGTCTCATGTCACCCTAAAATGTATAAAACCAGACTGTGCTCTGACCACCTTGGGCACATGTCATCAGGACCTTGTGGGGCTGTGTCATGGGTGCATGTCCTCAACTTTGGCAAAATAAACTTTCTAAATTAACTGAGACCTGTCCTAGATATTTGGGATTCACAGTGTATGCATACAGGAACAAAGTATTATAGAGTTTGGTATGATTTGAGGTTTCAGGCACCCACTGGAGATCTTGGAATGTCTCACCCATGGATAAGAAGGGACTACTGTGACTGTTTTTTACTATTCGAGTTTTCAGGAAGTTATTCTGAAATATGGGAACACTTTTTTTTCTCCCTCTACTTATATTGTGAAAGGAAAATAAATCTCAGCACCCCAAAATCCCTACATCAAAGGGAAAAGTCAAGCTGGGAACTGTGTCAGACAAACCTGCCCTTTACTTTATTTCTAACTAAAATAGGTACAAAGATTAAAAAGCTACATATCTACCTCGCAATTTGTCCAGAGGGAAATTCCTTATGAGCCTCAAACTCATTACCCTAAAACAGTTCTCTTGAATTTTACCCTGGCCTTGCAAAATGATAGCTTGTTTTCAGAGGTGCCAGACAAAGGAGAGACAGAACTCAAAGTCATCCCCCTGCTCACCTGAGACAAATGCATATCTGATTGCTTCCTCTGCTCCTATTGTTTACATAAAATTGCAGATTCACTATGCCATACTAAGACAAAAGTGACTATTCCTCTATTTCCCTCTCACATGTAAATTGTGTATTCAGTGCAAGTCTAAGCAGAGACTCAAAATAATGCAACCCTTTGTCTTTTATCTACACATAATCTCGAATGCCCTCAACCCCAGCTTCAAGTTGTCCTGTCTTTGGGACCAAACCAATGTACATCTCATACATACTGATTGTCATGTTTCACTAAAACGTATAAAACCAAGCAGTGCCCCGACCACCTTGGACACATGTCATTATAACCTCCTGAGGCTATGTCACAAGTATGTCCTTATCCTTGGCAAAATAAACTTTCTCAATTGATTGAGACCTGTCTCAGATCCTTTTGATTTCCAATATTGTTATCTCTTACAGTCCTTGTGTACAGGCATACAATGTATAATGATCAAATCAGGGTAACTGGGGTATCCAACATCTCAAACATTTATCATTTCTTTGTGTTAGGGACATTCTACTTCCATTCATTTAATTGTTTCGAAAATATGCAATAAATTATTGTAAACTGTAGTCACTCTATTGTGCTACCAAATACTAGATCTTATTGTTTTTTGTATCCATTAACCATCCCCACTTTATCCCACCCTCCTCAATACTATTCTCAACCTCTAGTAACCATAATTCTATTTTCTGAGTGAGTTCCATTTTTTTAAAACTCCCACATATCAGTAAGAAAATGTCATATTTGTCTTTCTGTCCCTGCTTTATTTCACTTAACATAAAGTCTTCCAATTCCATCCACGTTGTTGCAAATGACATTATTCGTTTTTCATGGATTAATAATATTCCATTGTGTATCCATACCACATTTTCTTTTTCTTTTCTTTCTTTCTTTTTTTTTTTTTTTTGAGAAGGAGTCTCACTCTGCCACCTAGGCTGGAGTGCAGTGGCACGATCTCAGCTCACTGCAACCTCTGCCTCCTGGGTTCAAGCAATTCTCCTGCCTCAGCCTCCCGAGCAGCTGGGACTATAGGCATATGCCACCATTCTCAGCTAATTTTTATATTTTTAGTAGAGATGGGGTTTCACCGTATTGGCCAGGCTGGTCTTGAACTCCTGACCTCAAGTGATCCACCTGCCTCTGCCTCCCAAAGTGCTGGGATTACAGGCGTGAGCCACGGCGACCAGATCCAAACCACATTTTCTTTATCTATTAGTTTGTTTATGGACAATTAAGTTGATTCCACATCTTTGCAATAGTAAATAGTGCAAATACCCATATATGGGTGTGTAGACATCTCTTTAATATGCTGATTTCCTTTCTTTTGGATATATACACAACAATCGGATTGCTAGATCATATGGTAGTCCTATTTTTAGTTTTCTGAGGAACCTCCATATTGTTCTTCATAGTAGCTGTGTCAATTTTTATTCTCATCAACACTGAACAAGCGTTCCCCTTTCTCCACATCCTCACCAGCATTCATTATTGCCTGCCTTTTTAAGAAAAGCCATTTTAACTGGGGTAAGATAATGTTTCATTGTAGTTCTGATTTGCATTTTTCTGATGATTAGTGATGTTTATTATTTTTTCATATATCTGTTAGGCATTTGTATGTCTTCTTTTGAGAAATATCTATTCAAATGTTTTGCACACTTTTAAATCAAATTTTTTTCCTATTGAGTTGTTTGAGCACTTTATATATTCTCGTTATTAATTCATTTCAGATGGATTGTTTGCAAATATTTTTCCCAATATGAGGGTTGTCTTTCACTTTGTTGTTTACTTTGGTGTTCAGAAGCTTTTAAATTTGATGTGACTCAGTTATTCTATTCATTTGCCTGTGCTTTTGCTTTTGTAGTCTTACTCAAGAAATCTTTGCCCAAACCGATGTCCTAAAGTGTTTCCTCAAAGTTTTCTTCTGTTTTATAGTTTCAGGTCTTTGTAAGTATTTTATTCATTTTGCTTTGATTTTTGCATATGGTGAGAAATAGGAGTGTAGTTTTATTCTTCTGCATGTAGATACTCAGTTTCCCCAGCACCATTTATGGAAGATTATTCTTTCCCCAATGTAGCATTTTGGAATTTTTGTCAAAAATTAGTTTACTGTAAGTGTGGATTTATTTCTGGGTCCTCTATTCTGTTACATTGGTCTATGGGTCTGTTTTTATGTCAGCATAATACTCTTTTGATTACTACAGCTATGTAGTATAATTTGAAGACAGGTAATGTGATTCCTCCAGTTCTGTAATTTTTGCTCAGAATGGCTTTGGCTATTCTGGGTCTTCTGTAGTTCCACATAGATTTTAGCATTATTTTATCTGTTGACATGAAGAATGTCATTGGTATTTTGATAGAGATTGCATTCAATTTGCAAAATGTTTTGGGTTGTATATGCATTTTTGACAATGTTGATTCTTCCAATCCATGAACATAAAATATCTTTCCATATTTTGGGTTTTCTTTGAAGTTTTTTCATCAGTGTTTATAGTTTCCATTGTAGAGATCTTTCACTACTTTGGTTAAGTATATTCCTAGATAATTTTTATTATTTGTAGCTATTGTAAATGAGATTATTTTCTTGATTTCTTTTTCAGATTGTTAACTGTTGGTATACAAATATGCTACTAAAATGTGCAGGTTTATTCTGTTGCCTGAAATTTTACTGAATTTATGTATAAGTTTTAATAGTTTTCTAGTGGAGTCTTTATATATGTGTATATATGTGTGTATGTGTGTATATATATATATATATAAGATTATGCAATTTGCAAAAAGGACAATTTGACTTTCTCTTTTTCAATTTGGATGTCATTAACTTTTTTGTCTTGTCTAATTTCTCTGACTAGGACTTTCAGTGCTATGTTGAATAAAAGTGGTGAAAGTAGGTATCCTTGTCTTCTTCCAGATCTGAGAGGGAAGGATTTCAGTTTTTTCCATTCAATATGATACCTGATGTGGGTTTGTCACATATGCCTTTTATTATGTTGAGGTATGCTACTTCTATATTCAGTTTTCTGAGAGTTTTTTTTTTTAATCATAAAACCATGTTTAATTTTATCAAATCTTTTTAAGGCAACTATTAAAATGATTATATGGTTTTGACCCTCATTCTATTAATGTGATGTACCTCATTGATTTATTTGCATATGTTGAACCATCCTTGCATTCATGAGATGAATCATACATGATCATAATGAGTGATCTTTTTAATATGTTGCTGAATTGGGTTTGCTAGTATTTTGCTGAGGATTTTTTTTTATATCTACATTCAATACAGATTTTGGCCTGTGGTTTTGTTTTTCTTTAATTGTGTCTTTGCTTTTGGTACCAGGGTAATACTGGTCTCATTGAATGAATTTGGAAGTATTCTCTTCATTTAGGTCTCTTGATATGCTTTGAGTAGAATTGATATTAGTTCTTTAAACGTTTGATAGAATTCAGCAGTGACACCACAAAATCCTGAGCTTTTCTTTGATAGGAGGCTTTATTAGTACTTCTATCTTGTTACTTGGTTCTTTAAAAAGAGAAACAAAAAACAAAATCTTTTATTTTAATGAAATCTTTTGTTTTTGTTTCAGAGGTACATGTATTGTTATACAGGCAAATTACATGTTGTGGGGGTTTGGTATACAGATTATTTCAGCACCCAGGTAATAAGTATAATACTCAATAGGTAGTTTTTCAATCCTCAACCTCCTTTCACTCTCCATCTTCAACTAGATCCCAGTGTCTATTGTTCCCTTCTTTGTATCCATGTATATGCAATGTTTAGCTTCTATTTATAAGTGAGAACTTGCAGTATTTGGTTTTCTGTTTCTGAGTTAATTCTTTTAGGATGATAGTCTCCAATTCCATCCACATTGCTACAGAGACAATATCTTGTTCTTTTTTATGGTAGCATAGTATGCTGTGGTGAATATACGGCACATTTGCTTTAGTCGGTCTACTGTTGATGGACACCTGGGTTGATTCGATGTCATTGCTATTGTGAATAGTGTGTCAGTGAACATACATGTGCATGTGTCTTTATGATAGAATGATTTCTATTACTTTGGGTATATAGCCAGTAATGGGATTGCTGGGTCAAATGGCAGTTCCTATTTTAGCTGTTAGAGAAATTATCACACTACTTTCCACAATGGTTGAACTAATTTACACACCCACCAACAGTGTATGAGCATTCCTTTTTCCCCACAACCTTGCCAGCATCTATTATTTTGACTTTTTCATAGTAGCCATTCTGACTGGTGTGAATATTATCTCATTGTGGTTTTTATTTGTATTTCTCCAATAATCAGAGAATGTATTAGTCTATTCTCATGTGGTTAATAAAGACATGCCTGAGACTGGATAATTTATAAAGAAACAGAAGTTAAAAAAACTCACAGTCCCACATGACTGGGGAGGCCTCACAATCCTGGTGGAAGGCAAAGGAGGAGTAAAGGCACATCTTACATGGTGGCAGGCAGGAGAGCATGTGCAGGGGAAATGCCCTTTTTAAAACTATCAGATCTCATGAGATTTATTCACTACTATGAGAATGGCATGTGAAAAACTCACCCCCATGATTCAATCCCCTCCCACATGTGGGGATTATGGGAGCTAAAATTCATGATGAGATTTGGGTAGGGACACAGCCAAACCATATCCATCAGTGATACTGAGCTTTTATTCATATGCTGCTGGCCCTATGTATGTCTTCTTTTGAAAAGTGTCTGTTCATGTCCTTTGACCATTTTTGAATGGGGCTGTTTGGGGGTTTTTTTGAAAACTTTTTATGTTCCTTATAGATGCCTAATATAGTCTAAATATTAGACTTTTGTCAGATGCATAGTTGGAAAATATTTTTCCCATTCTGTAGGTTGTTTTTTCACTCTGTTGCTAGCTTCTTTTGCTGTGCAGAAGCTCTTTAGTTTAAGTAAATCCCATTTGTCAATTTTTTTGTTGTTGTTGCAATTGCTTTTGTGATCTTCTTTATGAAATCTTTGCCAGGGCATATGTCTAAAATTGCATTTCCTAGGTTTTCTTTAAGAATTTTTACGGTTTTAGGATTTACCTTTAAGGTCTTAATCTGTCTTGAGTTGATTTTTGTACATGGTGAAAGGTAGGGTGTCCTGTTTCAGTCGTCTGCAGATGGCTAGCCACTGTTTTTTTGTTGTTGTTGTTGACATTGTCAAAGATCAGATGGCTGTAAGCATGTGGCTTTATTTCTGGGCTCACTATTCGATTTTCTTGGTCTATGTGTCTGTTTTTATACCAGTATTATGCTGTTTTGGTCACTGTGTTACTTGTTTCTTGGTCTATTTAGGTTTTGGATATCTTCATGGTTCAATCTTGGTGCATTGTTTTTATCTAGAAATTTATCAATTCCTCTAGGATTTCTAATTTATCGGCGTGCAGTTGCTCATAATAGCCTCTAAGAGGCTGGGCGCAGTGGCTCAGCCTGTAATCCCAGCACTTTGGGAGGCCATTGCTGGTGGATCACAAGGTCAGGAGATAGAGACCATCCTGGCTAACATGGTGAAACCCCATCTCTACTAAAAATACAAAAAATTAGCTGGGCGTGGTGGTGGGCACCTGTAGTTCCAGCTACTCAGGAGGCTGAGGCAGGAGAATGGTATGAACCCAGGAGGCGGAGCTTGCAGTGAGCCCAGATCGCGCCACTACCCTCCAACCTGGGCGACAGAGCAAGATTCCATCTCAAAAAAAAAAAAAAAAAAAAAAAAAAAAGAAAAGAAAAATTAAAAAAGCCTCTAATAATCCTTTGAATGTCTGTGATGTTTGTTGCAATGTTGTATTTTTCATCTCAGTCAGATTTCATTTATTTGTCTCTCTTTTTTTTCTTTCTTAGTCTGGCTAGGTTTATCATTTTTTGCTTATCTTTTAAAAGAACAACTTTTCCTGTTATGGATCTTTGGTACTTTTTCGGTCTCAATTGCATTTATTTCTGCTCTCGTTTTCACTGTTTTTGGTACTAGTTTTGGATCTGGTTTGGTATGGTTTCTCTAGTTTTGTAAGATGCATCATTGGGTTTTCATTTGAAGTTTTTCTGATATTTTGATATAGGTATTTATCAATATAAATTTCCCTCTTTGTGCTAGTTTTGTTCTATCCCATAGGTTATAGTATGTTGTGTTTCCATGTTCATTTGTTTCAAGAAAATTTTTTAATTGCCCTATTAATTTCTTCATTGATATACGGTCATTCAGAAATATATTGTGTAATTTCCACGGGTTTGTGTAGTTTCCAACATTCTTGCTATTAAGTTTTCATTTTAATATTGTGGTCAGAACAAATACTTCATAACATTTCTTTTTTTCTTTTAAAATTTTTGAGACTTGTTTTGTGGCCTAACATGTGGCCTATCTTTGAGAATGTTTGATGTTCTGAAGAGAGGAATGTGTATTCTGTAGCTGTTGGGTAAAATGTTCTGTAAATGTCTATTAGGTCCATTTAGTTCATAAGACAGGTTAAGTTAAAAGTTTCTTAGTTAATTTTCTGCCTAAATGGTATGTCCAATGCTGAAAGTAGGGTGTTGAAGTGTTGGGTGAATAGATATTTATAATTATCAGGTCTTCTTGCTGGATTTATTTCTATCATTATATAATGGGAATTTTATCCCTTTCTACCATTTTTTCTTGAAATATATTTTATCAGATATAAATATAGCTAGTCCTGCTCTTTTTTGCTTTCCACTTTCATAGAATACTTATTTCTATTCCTTTATTTCAGTCTATGTGTGTCTTTATAGATGAAGTGTGTTTCTTGTATTGTAGGAAGCATTGGGTCTTATCAGTTTTTTTCTTTTCTTTTTTTTAAATTTTGCTTTCAGTTCTGGGATACATGTGCTGAACATACAGGTTTGTTACATGGGTATACATGTGCCATGGTGGTTTGCTGGGCCTATAATTTAGTTTATTTGTATTCAATGTTAATATTGATAAATACGAACTTACTACTACAATTGTGTAATTTGTCTTCTGATTATTTCTCTCTTCCTTCCTTTCTTACTGTCTTCTTTTGTGTAAATGATTTTTGTAATGTTTTAGTTTCTTGCTTTTAGTTTTCTGTGTATCTGTTATTAGTTACTATTTTGCAGTTCCAAAGGCTTGCAAATAACATCTTAAAACCAATTATTTTTAAACTGATGACAACTGAATTATGATTACAAATAAATGATGATAAAAGCAAACAAACAAGGAGAAAATTTACAAACTCTACACATTGATGCAGAAAAGGCATTTGACAAAATTCAACAGTCTTTCATGCTAAAACCTCTTAATAAACTAGGTATTGATGGGATGTATCGAAAAATAATCAGAGTTCTTTATGACAAACCCACAGCCAATATCATACTGAATGGGCCAAAACTGTAAGCATTGCCTTTGAAAACTGGCACAAGACAGGGATTCTCTCTCTCAACACTCCTATTCAACATAGTGTTGGAAGTTCTGGCCAGGATAATCAGGCAGGAGAAAGAAATAAAGGGTATTCAATTAAGATAAGAGGAAGTCAAATTGTCCCTGTTTGCAAATGACATGATTGCATATTTAGAAAACGCCATCGTCTCAGTCCAAATCTCCTTAAGCTGATAAGCAACTTCAGCAAAGTCTCAGGATACAAAATCAATGCGCAAAAATTACAAGCATTCCTATACACCAATAACAGACAAATAGCCAAATCATGAGTGAACTCCCATTCACAATTGCTAAAAAGAGAATAAAATACCTAGCAATCCAACTTAGAAGGGATGTGATGGACCTCTTCAAGGACAACTACAAACCACTGCTCACAGAAATAAAAGAAGACACAAACAAATGGAAGAACATTCCATGCTCATGGATAAGAAGAATCAATATTTTGAAAACAGCCATACTATCCAAGGTAATTTATAGATTCAGTGCCATCCCCATCAAGCTACCAATGACTTTCTTCACAGAATTGGAAAGAACTACTTTAAAGTTCACATGGAACGAAAAAAGAGCCCACATTGCTAAGACAATCCTAAGCCAAAAAAACAAAGCTGGAGGCATCACATTACCTAACTTCAAACTATACTACAAGGCTACAGTAACTAAAAGAGCATGGTAGTGGTTCCAAAACAGAAATATAGACCAATGGAACAGAACAGAGCCCTCAGAAATAATACTACACATCTACAACCATCTGATCTTTGACAAACCTGACAAAAACAAGAAATGGGAAAAGGACTGCAAATTTAATAAATGGCGCTGGGAAAACTGGCTAGCCATATGTAGAAAGCTGAAACTGGATCTCTTCCTTACACCTTATACGAAAATTTATCAAGATGGATTAGAGACTTAAATGTTAGACCTAAAACCATAAAAACCCTAGAAGAAAACCTAGGCAATACCATTCAGGACAGAGGCATGGGTGAGGACTTCATGACTAAAACACCTAAAGTAATGGCAACAAAAGCCAAAACAGACAAATGGTATCTAAATAAACTAAAGAGCTTCTGCACAGCAAAAGAAACTACCATCAGAGTGAACAGGCAACCTACAGAATGGGAGAAAATTTTTACAATCTACCTATCTGACAAAGGGCTAATATCCAGAATCTACAAAGAACTTAAACAAATTCACAAGAAAAAGACAAACCACCTCATCAAAAAGTGGGTGAAGGATATGAACAGACACTTCTCAAAAGAAGATATTTATCCAGTCAACAGACATATGAAAAAATACTCATCATCACTGGCCATCAGAGAAATGCAAATCAAAACCACAATGAGATACCATCTCACACCAGTTAGAATGGTGATCATTAAAAAGTCAGGAAACAACAGATGCTGGAGAGGATGTGGAGAAATAGGAACACTTTTACACTGTTGATGGGACTGTAAACTAGTTCAACCATTGCGGAAGACAGTGTGGCGATTCCTCAAGGATCTAGAACTAGAAATACCATTTGACCCAGCCATCCCATTACTGAGTATACACTCAAAGGATTATAAATCATGCTGCTATAAAGACACATGCATATGTATATTTATTGCAGCACTATTCACAATAGCAAAGACTTGGAATCAACCCAAATGTCCATCAATGATAGACTGGATTAAGAAAATGTGGCACACATACACCATGGAATACTATGCAGCCACAAAAAAGGATGAACTCATGTCCTTTGTAGGGACATGGATGAAGCTGGAAACCATCATTCCGAGCAAACTATGGCAAGGACAGAAAACCAAACACTGCATTTTCTCACTCATAGGTGGGAATTGAACACTGAGAAATTTGGACACAGGGTGGGGAACATCACTTACTAGGGCCTGTAGTGGGGTGGGAGGAGGGGGGAGGGACAGCATTAGGAGAAATACCTAATGTAAATGACAAGTTAACGAGTGTAGCACTCCAACATGTCACATGTATACATATGTAACAAACCTGCATGTTTTGTTCTAGGGTACCTGCATGTACCCTAAAACTTAAAGTATAATAAAAATAAATAAATAAAACCTCTACACTTTAGCTTCAATCCTCTAACTTTTCTACTTTCTATTGTCTTTATTCATATGTTTTTATACTGCCTTAAAATTTGTTGTAGCTATTATTTTTGATAGGTCTTTCTTTCTTATACTAAAGATATGAGTGGTTTACAGATTGCAATTACAGTGTCACACTATTCTGTGTTGGGAACAGACCCCCAGATCTGGCCATAAACTGGCTCCAAAACTGACCATAAACAAAATGTCTGTAGCACTGTGACATGTTCGTGATGGCCATGACACCCACACTGAAGGTTGTGGATTTAATGGAATGAGGGCAAGGAACACCTGGCCCACCCAGGGCAGAAAATCGCTTAAAGTTGCTAAACCACAAACAATAGCATGAGTGTTCTGTGCCTTAAGGACATGTTCCTGCTACAGATAACCAGCCAGAACACATCCCTTTTTTTCGGTCCATCCCTTTGTTTCTCGTAAGGAATACTTTAGTGAATCTATGATCTGTAGAAACAGTGCTTATCACTGGCTTACTGTCAATAAATATGTGGGTCAAACTCTGGGGCTCTCAGCTCTGAAGGCTGTGAGTCCCCTGATTTCCCACTCCACACTCTATATTTCCATACGTGTGTCTTTAATTCCGCTAGCGCCGCTGGGTTAGGGGTCTCTATGATGGAGCTGGCCTCAGCAATTCTGTATTTATGTACTTACCATTAGCTGTGAGTTTTGTACCTTCAGGTGATTTCTGGTTGTTCATTAGTGCTCTTTCCTTTCAAACTGGAAAATTTCCTTCAGCATATCTTGTAAGACAGGTCTTGTGCTGAAAAAAATCCCTTAACTTTTGTTTGTCTGGAAAAATCTTTAATTCTCTTTTATGTTTGAAGGATAATATTGCTGGATATGTTATTCTAGGTTGAAAGTACTTTTCTTTCAACACTGAATATGTTATCCACTCTCTCCTGTCCTACAGTGTTTCTCCTGAGAAGTCTATTGCTGGGCATATTGGAGCTCCTTTATTTGTGATTTGCTTCTTTACTCTTACTGCTTTTAGGACCCTTTCTTTATTTCTAACCTTTTGCAGTTTGACTAATGTATGCCTTGAGCCAGTTTTATTAGAGTTGAATCTTCTTGGAGTTCTATGACCTTTTTGTATCTGGATATTCATATCTTCCTCTAGGCTTGGAAAGTTCTGTTATTATTCCTTTGCATTAACTTTCTATTCCGATTGCTCTCTCTATGTCTTCTTTATGGCTGATAACTCTTAGAATTGCTTTTTGAGGCTATTTTCTAGATCTTGTAGGTAGGTTTCATTTTTTCTAATTTTCTTTATTTTTTATCTTCTGTTTGCATTTTCATATAGCCTGTCTTCAAACTCACTATTTTTTTTTCTTCTGCTTGATTGGTTCTGTTGTTGAGAGACTCATGCATATTTTCAATTTGTCAGTTAAATTTTTCACCTCCAGAATTTCAACTTGATTAAAAAAAAAAACTGTTTCAATCTTAGTGTTAAATTTCTATTATAGAATTTAGAATTTCTTCTCTGTGTATCTTGAAGTTCACTTAGTTTGCTCAAGGTCGCTATTTTGAATTCTCTGAAAGATCACATTTCTTAGTAATTTCATTTATACCTTATTTAGTTTAGTGAGACTATGTTTTCCTGGATATGTGTGATGATTGTGAACATTTGTTGATGTCTGGGCATTGAAGAGTTAGGTATTTATTCCAATCTTTGCAGTCTGGGCTTGTTTGTCTGGGCTTCTTTCTTTAGCAGATTTTTTTAATGTATTCAGAGTAGATTGAGTGTTGTGATCTAAACTTGTGGTCACTGCATCCATATCAGCACTAAGGGGTGCCCTAAGCCCGAGAATGCTCTAATTCTTGCCAACTCCTAGATGCATCACTTTAGTAGGGCTGGGTAAAACAAGAGAGAATTTACTTAGTTATCAGACAAAGTATCTTGCTCTCTTCCCTCTCTTTCCACCAGTCAGCATAAGAATCTCGACATTCTGTGCTGCCTGGAGTTGGGAGAGAGGTGATATGAGCAGTCTTGTGGCCACCACAGCTGGCACGGCACTGGGTCATACCTGAGATTTTGCACAAGACCTGTGGTGACTATTACCTGGCTACCACTGATGTTTATTCAAGACCCGAGGGCTGTTAGTCAGCAGGTGGTGATTCTTGCTGTAATGGGTTCTTCTCTTCCTGGCAGCACATTTCATTCTGGCCCAGGATGGGTGTAGATAGGTTATGCAGAAGACCTGGAACTGGAAATTTTAGGAAACTACTTAGTGCTTTATTTTACTGTCATTGACCTGGTACTCAAGTTGAAGGACAAAGTTCTCTGTACTCTTCCCTCTCCTTTCCCCAAACAGAAAGAGTCTCTCTTTGACCTGTACTTCCTGGAGTTGGTAGACGGGTGAGGTAGATACTACCATGGCCACCACAGCTAGTGTTGCACTGTAATGTGTACCCCAAAGTCATTGCTTCTGAGACCAGCACAGCACAACGGCCTGCCCAAGGACTGTAGTCCTTGTGATCTGACTACCATCCAAATTTATTCTTGGCCACAGGCCATGTTAGTTCGCCAGTGGTGGAGCCAGCCAGGACTTATGTTTCATGAGCTGGGACTGAGAAAAGTTCCTTTCTGGCCCTGGGCTGCTCTAAGTGCTCCCTCTGTGAGTTGCAACAAAGCTCTACCCTATGTTTTGTTTTGCCATGACAGGTCAGCACTGAGTTACATTGCATTGACACACAGTCAACTCTTCCTCCCCAAAGAGCACAAACTCTTCTCCACGGTGCTGATACGGGATGAGAGAAGGATGGTGTAGGCATTGTAAGATTGTTTTCTGCCCTCTTTGATGCCTCTCTCTTTGATATTATGTTAAAATCAGGTACTGTGATGGCTTATCTGATTTCTTTTGGTTATTACTGAAGTTCCTTTCTTGTGTATATAGTTGTTCAGTTTGGTGTTTCTGTGGGAGGATGAGTGCAGAGAAGTTCTATTCAGCCATCTTGCTCTGCCTCCCTCTCCTATTAAGGAACGAGCCAAGTCTTATATAAATATACACATATCAAATATTTAGCACAATATCCGCAACACAGTGAATACTGTTTTTTATTATTATTATTGTAACATTATCTAATGCAGATAAGTAATCAAGTGGAGAAAAATTTATGAGACTCACCATTTAAAAGTTTGCAAAAGAAATATTTAAACCTTATTGTATATAACACAGCATTCAATAATAAAATGTTTAAACTTTCCTTCCTATAAAACATCAAAGTAATAAATCTATGAGGTAGTGTCCTGAATAAAATGTGAGCTGAGGGAGTTTTCAATTGTGGTAATTACCATTTTCTTTCCAATAAGTTGAGTCTCTAAGTGGCCAGACAATAATTAAACTAATAACATAAACCATTAGCTGGTCATAAAAGGCTTTGTTGTTGTTGTAAGATGACAGCTGTGCAGATAGATGAACCAAGGAAGTATTGAGTGGTACAGGAGCTACCATAGCACTGAGATTTAATTTCTAGATGTATACTACTATGAATTTTGATGGCATTCAAAACTTTCCTGTTTTGCATACATTATCCCTTAGGTTTCTCTGTGCAACTTCTAAATTAGTCTCTAAACACCTACCTTGGCCTTTGACTGACTCTCTAAATTAAAATGACTGTTATTAATAAAATATGTGCAACTTATTTTGTACACTTTGAGTCTAACTCCATAAAATAAAACACAATAACCAGTAGGTTATGTCATAGTTTTAAACTAAAAGCCTAAGAAAAATAGGTCATTAAAAGTTAATGGGATTTTTCTGACTCTGTAAGAACATAATTCTCTATGCTTCTGTCATCTTCATTCTAATCCTGAGACCCAGCTGTTGAATAAATAGACTTGAGATTATCACACAGTATCCATTTATGTGTAAAACTGAATTCCTATTAAAGCTCATTCCTTCACTTGAAATATGCCTTGTAGCATTTCCCACGAAGAACCCTGCTGTGGTCTGTCATGATACACTGAAAACAGACTTTCCTCTTTCAGCTTACTGTTTAGTGCCTGGGGAATGTGTTATTTATTTTATTTTCTTTTGTTTATTTCTTTTGGTTATAATCTGCCATATTTTGACAGAAAGAACACCAATTTGGCACTACTCTGTTTAAAATAAAGTGGAGTATATAATATTCTCACATTACCAGTACTGTTTAAATGTGGAAACTCATAACATAGGCAAATCAGTGTGCTGCTGCTAGAAATATTTGTAAGAATAATTGTCTCCTCTGTATTGTTATGGTAATAATTTCACTGGGAATAGTTTTGGTTTTAAGAACTTACCCTAGACACATCTTAATCTTAGTATGAAATAGATTGACTATATTCTCATCACAAATAATAAAGAATTATTTTGAATTTGGATTAACATTTAAGTTCATAATATTTTTCCCCATCTGGTTCCTCTTCTCCTGATCACTCTCATCACTTATCTGACTAGTGGGAAACATTTAAATGTCTTTCCTGATTTTAGTAATTAATATATGCTTATATTTTCTTAATATTACAGAAAAAGTATTCTTCTTAAGATGTACATCTGAGAATATTATTCCATTACTGAAAATATTCAATGGCTTCTTAATATCTATGGCTATGATTCACTCATATATTAATCTTGGACCTATGATGGATTATTGTAACAAGACATTCAAGAGAAAAAAGAATTGTAAAAAAGAATAGTTCAAAATATAGTCTTTGAGAGAGAAGAATTTTTTTTCATAAAATTTACCTCCTGAAGTAAAAAAAAAAAAAAAGAATTATTCTTAAAGTCTTGTGATATTTTAGAAACAATATTAAAAAAGAATAGGATTAAAAATATACCCAAACTCCCAAACTGAGAAAGAACATTATAAACAACACAAAAATTCTAAAGCTATACAGATTCTAAAAGAGATAATTATAAGAACTACCATGCTAAGCGTATCTTAACATTACCCCGAAGTGCAGAGCAATATGGCTTCGCAGTTTAACATCAGATGAAGAACAACAAGAATTTTATTTTCTCAAAACAAGCAGTGAAAGCCAGAAGACAATGAAATGATATACAGTTGACCCAAAAGTGAAATGTAAAACAGTAAAGCTTTTGGGAAAATCTATGCAATATAGCTTAATTTTTTGGGATAGACAATGATATTACAATCAGATATAAAAATGCAATTGATAAAGTTCAATAAAAGATAAAATGGATACATTAAAGTTAAATAATTTTACTCAAATTTACATCTGGAATATAAAACTCCTAAAAATTAATAATAAGGGGCTGAGTGCAATGGCTCACACCTGTAATCCCAGCATTTTGGGAGGCTGATGCCAGAGGATCACGAAGTCAGGAGATCGAGACCATCCTGGCTAACGTTGTGAAACTCCGTGTCTGCTAAAAATACAAAAAATTAGCGGAGCGTGGTGGCGGGCACCTGTAGTCCCAACTACTCAGGAGGCTGAGGCAAGAGAATGGCGTGAACCTGGGAGGTGGAGCTTGCAGTGAGCCGAAATCTTGCCACTGCACTCCAGCCTGGGCGACAGAGTGAGATGGGGTCTCAAAATAAATAAATTAATAAATAATAATAATAAAGCACACAGGTCAGGTACAGTGGCTCATGCCTGTAATTCCAGCACTTTGGGAGACCAAGGCAGGTGGATCACCTGAGATCAGGAGTTCGAGACCAGCCTGGTCAACATGGTGAAACTCTGTTTCCACTAAAAATACAAAAATTAGCTGGGTGTGGTGGCAGGCGCCTGTAATCCCAGCTACTCAGGAGGCTGAGGCAAGAGAATCGCTTGAATCCAGGAGGCGGAGGTTGCAGTGAGCCGAGATCACACCATTGCACTCCAGCCTGGGGGACAAGAGCAAGACTTAGTCTCAAAATAAAAATAATAATAATAATTCAATAGAAAATTGGGTGTTTCCCCAAAAAGAACATGTAAATTGTTAAATTTTTTGAAAAACAGGTGAAACTATTTAATAACCATTAGATAAATAAAAAGCAAAACTAAAAATTGATATTATTATAAATCTAAAATAATAGCTGAAATGAAAAAGAGACTGGCAAGCATTTTGAGCAGTTTGAATACTGCTGGTAGGAATATAAATTGGAATTCACATAAAGAGGAAGTCTTTGTATGGCTAAAGCTGAATACATTACCACCCATAGACCTGGGCAGGCAGGCCTGTTGGGGCCCTGAACCCCAGGAATATTATGCTTTAGATTATGTACCTTATTTATATTTCCAAGTATATCTTTTGTGTCTAGTACTCGCCATAGTACATTGCCATAGGCATCATCAATTGCAATGAGGACTCAACCACTCACTGGTTAAAGATGAAGCACAAATAGCCCATGGTTCAAGTGGACGGTGAAACTGTAAATACTCTGACCAGTGATAAACTGGTTGGTGTGGCATACTGGTTGAAGGAAATGCACTGGTAAGTGTGGTATCTCAGACTTCTGAGAGCTTCAGAATAACAGTAATTATTATTCAAAAATGAATGTAAGGACTATTGTTAGACGTTGCTGATGTGCTAAAGAAAAGTGATGCATATCTAAGGGTGACTAATTACCAAATTAAATAAAAATGTGAAAACCAGGTAATCTCAAAGTCAGTAAAAAAGGCACTCTCATCTTATTTAGATAAAGGCTAGAAATCACTAAGACCTGTGGCATATTATAATCATAGCAATGCTCCAATGAAGGTTGTGAATTTATCATCCTCAGCAGTCTATGCAAAGTATGCCTTCCCTGATTGGAAATAATAAATCCCTGAGATTTGGGGTGTGGGCATTCAGGAATCATGCACTCAAAAAGCCCCGAATTCTCATATTTTCCTTAATCCTATGAATCCTCCTAAGTGACCCATTTCTCTCCTAAAAGGCCAGTGTTTTCTTTCTGGCTTAAAATTGACACAGAGTTCTCCGTCATGAAAGAGAACATGTGCCTGTTTAGGATCTATGCTCTATACCCCTACTGGCCAACAGATCAATAACCCAGCCAATATATATCTGTATCACCATATAATGATGTTTCAGTCAGTGATAGACCACATATACTAGAGTAGCCCCATAAGATTACAATACTGTATTTTTACTATACCTTTTCTATGTTTGTATATGTTAAGATACACAAATACATTATGTTTTGCATTACATTTGCATTTACAATCGCCTACAGTATTCAGTACAGTAACATGCTGTAGAGGTCTGTATCCTAAGAGCAATAGATTACACCATATAGCCTAGGTGTTTTGTGTAAGTACACTCTATGACATTTGCACAATGATGAAATCATCTATAGACACATTTCTCAGAAAACATCTCCATTGTAAAGCAACATGTAAATATGTGTATATATATATACACACACATACATATAATTTTTTTTTTTTTTTGAAACGGAGTCTCGCTCTGTCGCCCAGGCTGTGATGCAGTGGCCGGATCTCGGCTCACTGCAAGCTCTGCCTCCCGGGTTTACGCCATTCTCCTGCCTCAGCCTCCCGAGTAGCTGGGACTACAGGCGCCTGCCACCTCTCCCGGCTAGTTTTTTGTAGTTTTCAGTAGAGACAGGGTTTCACCATGTTAGACAGGATGGTCTCGATCTCCTGACCTCATGATCCTCCCTTCTCGGCCTCCCAAAGTGCTGGGATTACAAGCTTGAGCCACCGCGCCTGCCCACATATATATAATTTTTATGCATCAGGATCCTGAGGGTGCCAGAACAAGTTTTGTGTGTTTCAGGGGAGTGTGAAATATAAATTTATTTAATGAATAGTTTTTGACATAAAAGCTCTTTAGCACAAAACAGAATTTTGCATCTTGGCAAATATCCCAGAATGTGCTAATATGCTGGTTAGAAGAATCTTGGAATTTGGAGAAAGTGACAACTCAAACTAAGTGAAGTAGAATTGCCAGAGCTGCCATGGTAGATGATAGAGGAAGGGATCTAAAGTTTAAAAGGATCAGGGTTATTATATATAGTGCTTAAGGCTGGAACACTCCTGAACTGACTGTGTTCGTCAGTAGCCCAGACGACACTATGACATTTTTACAGGTAAGCATACAGCAAGAAAATACCGATATTCAGAGCTTTTGAGAACTGTTAGACACAACGGTTGAGTTAAGATAATAGTTCCTGTATTAAAGTACAGGTGTACAGAGGAGTTTAAGTTTTGGTTCATAATGGGTCAACCATGTCCACAGACACAGCCAGTGTTCACTTTCCCATCCTTAAATGTAAAATTGGAATGAAAAAACTGAGAAATTGTCAGAACCCCCACCTTAGTTGGGGTTAGAGCTATGGTAGTAGAGGATTGCAAAGTGGAAGTCTTTTTGGGGGAGGGAGGTTTAACAATATAAATTAATTCTCTCACAATTCTGGAGGCCAGAAGCTCCTGATCAAGGTGTCCACAGGGTTGGTTCTTTCTGAGGTCTCTCCTCCTGGATTGTAGATGGCCATCCTCTTTTTGTGTTTTCCCATGGTCTTCACTCTCTGTGTGTCACAAGTGGAAGCCTTTGAAATGGTTACTCTACCAGGTCATGAAAGTAAATCTCAGGGTGAATGCAAAAGTCTGTAGTACACTGAAGAGTCTAAAGGATGCAGGGGTGATTAGTTATGTCTTTATTTATTTAAACTGTATAGGACCTATCAAAAAATTGTATAAATCTTGAGGAAGAACAGTGCACTATCCCAAACTCAAACAAGTTATAACTATAATTGTAGCTGGTTTGTCAGCTGTGATATCTTTGCTAGAGCAGATTGATTGTCAGCTTTACATATGCAGCTATTGAGCTGGTAGATGCATTATCTTCCATAACTTACAGCGAAGAGAACCAGACGTAGTTCCCATTTAGGACAGATGGGAAATAGAATGCGACAAAAATTTTGTTTTAGGGTAATATTAACTATCTTGCTCTTTGTCATATTATAAAGACATGTGGAGTGGCTGCACATCTAGCGGGAACGTCATACTTGTTTACTATATTCGTAACACATAGCTAATCAGATCTAATGAACAAGAAGTGACTAGTCTGTAAAAGGCCTTGGTAAGTTATGTTTGCTTGAGAATGTGGGAGGTAAATCCTTTGAAGGTTCAGGATCTCACCCCACTAATAATAAACAAATTAGCACCCAAATGTCTCAAACCTGACAGGACATACTATTCCATTTAAAGTATAAGTTATTGCACTGTATACTTTTCCCTTGTAAGAAGGAAGCAAAATAACTTGCAGGCCTCTTTGAGGTCTACAGTGAGTATTTCTCACACTTGTGTCTACTACTCTACTCCATTTATGAGATATTATAGAAAACTGCTAGCTTTAGTCAGGCCCAGGGCAAGAGATGGCTCTGCAGCTTTCTCAGGCTATAATGTAAATTTCCCTGATATTTATGCCATACAATCTAGAAACTTATATAATATTAGAGGTATTTATAGACAGAAAATATGCTACATAAAGTTTAGGACATATGGCAATAGGAGAATCATAATGTGGACTTCTAGGTTTCTGGAATAAAGTAATGAGATCTACAGCAGATAACAAAGACAATTCAGAAAACAGTTCCCAAGCATACTACTGGGAATACACAGAGAATCCAGTAATCAAATAGGAAGAGTTTATCATTAGAAAATGACATACCAGGCTGAGCACAGTGGCTCATGCCTATAATCCCAGCACTTTGGGAGGCCAAAGTGGGCGGATCACAAGGTCAGGAGTTCGAGTCCAGCCTGACCAAAATGGTGAAACCCTGTCTCTACTAAATATTAGCCGGGAGTGGTGGTGGATGCCTGTAGTCCCAGCTACTCGGGAGGCTGAGGCAGGAGAATCGCTTGAACCCGGGAGGCGGAGGTTGTAGTGAGCCAACATTGGGCCATTGTACTCCAGCCTGGGAGACAGAGGAAGACTCTGTTCCAAAAAACAAACAAACAAACAAATAAAAAAAACAGAAAATGACATACCAGTCATTATGATTGAGGGGAAGGAGAGTAGAAAAAAAATCTATTGATGATTCGAAATGGCATACCTACATTCAGGGATGGACTAGGTCAGAGGGCACAAGTCAACTATTTGTGCAGGTTGCCAAGTATATTTTACTTAGTACTCTTAAAAATAGTGTCCTTTGCTCAGTTCTTACCTAAGGTCACATGGAACTGTGTTATAATAAGCTGGAGGCGGAATGTGACTTAGCTCAATTTATGAATTGATCAGTTTATAATGTGGATGCAGACTCAATATAAACAGCTGTTGCAGGACAACCCCACTTGGGGGCTGGGTGGGGGCCTAAAAGATAGCAGTGAAGGAAGAGCCTCTCAATAGACAGAAATTTGGACAGCTCACCAGATAAAAATATATGAATAGTAGCAAATGGCTGATCTTGGTTGATCAGGGATCAGGAAAGAGAAAAAAATGGAATATTAGAAA
Source organism: Macaca thibetana thibetana (assembly GCF_024542745.1). Classification (NCBI taxonomy): domain Eukaryota; kingdom Metazoa; phylum Chordata; class Mammalia; order Primates; family Cercopithecidae; genus Macaca; species Macaca thibetana. The sequence goes on from NC_065589.1 coordinate 57,279,269, forward strand.
GAAAGTGGTCTTGGGGAGAGGCACACATTAAAGAGGCATGCCATTACTTTCAGTGGCAAAAATCTCAATTACTTTTGCACCAACATAATAGATTTATTGGCATGGCAAAAGTGTGAAAATCTGTTTATTACTTATTATCTGTTAGAGAGCATCAATATGAAAGAGAAACTAAGCAACCAAGCAGACAGGTTTCTGGGACAGTTAATATCAGCCAGACTCCGACTTGGTAGCTCCAATGCTGACACTAGGGAGGGATGAACAGAATAGTTATAATATTATAGCATGCAGGGAGGCTATGCATGGACCAATAGCAAAAGAACATTCACCAAGGCTAATGTAGTTATTCTCATTTCCACATGCCCTAACCATTAGACTGATAGTAAGCCCTCCAGGTGGCACTGTCCTTTGAGGAGACCAAATAGCTACTTACTGGAAAGTTGATTATATTGGACCCCATCCTCCCTGAAAGAAACCCTGATCCTATTAGACTTTAGATTCCTTCCTCTATTGTCTACCTCTATTGTCTTAACTAGAAATGATATATATTTAAGGCACGGGACTGCCTTTACTGCTTACAAGGCCCTAGCCAGCATCATTATCCAAAAGCTTACAGAGCACTTAGTTCACTAACAGAGTCATATATAAGAATTCTGCTTCTATCACACAATACAGCACTCTGGGTCTTCTAGAATTATAAAGTGATAGAATGGCCTTTTTCAGGTGAAGGAGAGACATTAGCTCAGGTAAAATATCCTGAGAGGGTGAATTCTATCCTGTAGAATTCAGTATCTATCTTACATAGATAGATACTTAGCGCTATCTTCCAACTTGGTAGAACCTATAAGACTTAGAATCAAGGGGTGAAAGTAGGAGTGACTATTTAATGATACTCATTATCCAGGATAAGTAGAGCTGCTGTTACACAACTGGGGAAAGTGACATATTGGTGAAACAGACACTGTGACATGTTGTGTTACTTACTTGACCAATTTTGTTAGGAGATGTGCAAGCACAGCAGCCCGAAAGCCTGGGAAGGCCATCACGACCACATACACACACCCCTGGTGAAGATCTGTTTATCCCATCTATAATAACAGGAATCTCAAATGGGATTGGAGGTTGAAATGATGAGTAGCACTTGCAGCCCCAAAAGCCCAGGTCACTAACTTGAGAATAAAAACCCATCTCAGCGACACAGATTGATAGGGTGCTGATTTCCCTCTGGGAACAGCTAATTGTGCTGCCAAAGGTGCTGCCTCACCCAAAGCCTTGCCTCCTCCATGAGAGTAGCCTTCTCTTAAGAATTTCTTTTAAGAGCCCTTGGTAGGAGCTGAGGCCTCTGTTGCAACTGCAATAAACTGCAATTTATTCCTCTATCCAACCCTAAGTTACTCATTCTTCTACAGGTTTTGTTTCTGAAATCTTTCTTCTATAAAATACCTGCATAAAAATCTAGACATTCTCTCACAATTTTTTGTATGCTGTTTAATAAGTACGCTTATTTTTCTTTGTAAGACAAGAGCCTAGTGTGATGATGGTGGGTTTAGAGTAAACACACAAAATGTTTAATGGCTGCATTCACAAGAAAATAGTGTTTTAAAAATAGTTTCACCCAGCATTTCTATATTCTAAGGGAAACTGTCATAGTTCATTTAGTGTTGCCATAAAGGAATACCTGAGGCTGCATAATTTATATAAAAAAGAGATTTATTTGTCCCTTTGTTCCACTGGCTGTATGAGAAGCACGGCACTAGCATCTGCTTCTGGTGAAGGCATCAGAAAGCCCTCACTCATGGTGGAAGAGGAAGGGGAGCAGCCATCACATGGGGAGAAAAGAGGAAAGAGGGGAGGGAGGTGCCAGGCTCCTTTTAACAACCAGCTTTCTATGAATAGAGTGAGAACTCATTCACCACTCTCCCCAGGGAAGGTATTAATCTACTCATGAGAGATTTACTCCCATGACCCGAACACCTCCCATTAGACCCCACCTCTAACATGGGGGATCAGATTTCAACAGGAGTTTTGGTGAGAATAAACAAGCCATATCAAAACTACAGCAGAAGTCTTGATCTTATGAAATCATTTTGAATCAGCACCTACACAAAGGATTCTTTTAAGATTGCTTAAATATGTCTGCAAAATAAAGTACCTTTTTATCCCTTCCAGATTAGTGGTTTATATCATTACTAGACAATAATACCACTTCAAAGAGCAGTGGGAAAAGGGAATTTTTCTTTCAAAGGTAATTGCTCAACTGTAATTCATAATTGAAGGAATAAATAGATCTTTTTCTGACTATAGACCCTTAAGAGCAACATTGAAGACATTTCTAAATATAAAGCAACTTGGCTGGTCTTTAAAAAATTACATGGTAATGGAAGTGACCATTTTGTCACATGTTATGATAACTGTGTCCTTGAGATGTTTTTGGATTTTTCTAATATTGATAGTTTTACCCTAAGCAAAATTAAATTTGTAGAAAATATATGAATTAACTTTAATACAGGAAACAACTTTTAAAATGTTATTTCATTATAAATTTTATAAGTTATCCATAGTTTGGTATTATGTGCCCTTGCTTTTGGAAATAGTATACAATCTATTTTATTTTATCAAGGTTGCTCTTTGATAGTTAACTTAAAACATAAAATTTTTATTTTTGTTATAAATATGTTAGAGTGTATTATTTCCCTTCATGCTATCTTTAATGACTTCCAAGTTCACTGTTTAAAATTTTTTTGATATCTACTTCTATTTGGTATTTTGATGGATTTATATTTTATAGCCACTTAAAATATAAAGATAGCAAAGTCCATATTTCCAATAAGAATTATTATAGTGATAATATAGTCAAAGTTTTATTTTTTTTTTTCCTAGGAAAAAGCAATTTTCCACTTTTTAAAATATGAACTCAAATAAAAAAAATTTTAAAAAGTTATTTATAGTATTTGAATTACAATGTGAAAATTACATGCTTCCTATACAGATGATGTCTTTAGCCACAACCTTGTTCCTGGACTTCAGACTCCTACGTCTAATGACATACTTACCATTCTCTTTCTGCATGATTAAAAAAGCATTTTCAACATATTTCAAAAATCATGCTCTGATGTTATGTTTTCCTACCTATAGAGTTCCCCACCTCAGAAAATGATAAATTGATTTTTCTGACTGATGGTAAAAGTCTTAAAGGTCTTAAAGACAATTTTTACTTTTCTTGATGTTTTATTCCCAATGTGTAATTGTATTTCAGCTGATCCTGTTATCCTTGTCTTCAAAATATATGCAGAGTGTCATCATTTCTCTCCACTTCCACTTTAACATGTCCCAAACCACCATTATTTTCTCATGAATTATTGTAACACCATCCTTACTGGTTTTTTACTTCCCTATAGTTTATTCTCCACATTGCAGCTAGAGCATCCTTATAAATATATTAGAGTATATAATTTGCTGGCATATTAACTTTAATGACTTCCGAGTTCACTAATATAAAACTCCCAAGTCTTGCTGAATTCACAAATCTCATTGCCCACCACTCTGCTCTGTTTACTTACTCCAACTTCAATGCCAGACTTGCTCCTCCCTGGGGAATTTTCAGTTGCTGGAGAGCTCTCTCATGACTTTATCTGCAGGGTTCATTCCTTCCCCTTCCATAGAACACTGTTTAAATATCTTTCCTTACCACTCTTCATGAAACACAATTCTGTTACTTGAACACAATTCATACCTTGAATATTTTTTCTTTACAACTCTTTTAATTAGCTGATATACGCTTGTTTGTTTAATTTCTGTTTTTACCCAGAAGAAAGTTCCATATGAAAAGGTGTTTTTTGTTGTTGTTGTTTTCATTTTAGTCTCTGCTTTATACACAGCAACAAAAATAAAGACTAGCATATTGAAATGATTCGATATATATTTTGGAAATAAATTGAAAGAAAAGTGGATTATACTTTTCTAATTGTAAAACCTGAAAGATAAGTAAAATGAACTTCTTAGTAAATACTCGAAACACTTTACTGATGCTGCTACATGCAAAATGTTGTAACTTCAAGATGATAGTAAAAAATTCTAACAAGTACGTATTTTCAAAAGTCCATATATTTGATATTTAAACTGTCCTATTATGGTAAACAGCAAATAAAAAGAAAATAGTTTTTATTTATTTTAGTCATTTTAGTTTAATGTAGTTAACCTATACATATTATCATTTCAATAATACTTTAAAAACTTGAAAAACTGCTCCATTATTTCTCGCCCTTTCTAATGGCATTATCTATTATTTCTAGACACTTGTATTATCAGTAGTCTCACTGAGCAGTTCAGTGTTCCTTAGAAAAGGTCTCTTCAAGGTTTTCTCAATATCTTTCCTCAGGATTCTTATGGGAAATCTCAAACATTATTTCCTTGGTAGCATGCCTCTGAATAACCTGAAAGACAAAATTGTTACTTTCTCTGGCCTCTCACAGAAGTTTTTTCACAGCTCCATTAGATCTTCTATCTTAGCCTAGTTTAGTTTCCTATACATAGCAATCTCTTCCATGAGAAGATGTTTTAATAACCATGAATTTTCCTTTTGTGTTTTTATGATTGAACACAGTGCCTGTACCAATGACCCTTCTCATTAAATGTATTTGGGAACAATCTACATCTTTGTTCAATACGTCAGTAAATAAAAATATCATTCCATTGTTAAAAAAGACTATTAACGTATGCAATTATGATTTATCAAAAAATTAAGTGTTTTAGAAGTCATAAAGCAACTTAAAAATTACTGCACACAGCTTTCATAACTTCCAATCTAATTAGAAAAGTAAATTAAAAACTCTGAGAATATTATTCAGTGGTAATTCATGGATGAGGGCAAGGGTAGGTAATGCCTGAAGATATGTGGAGTCTTGTCTTTATGAACTCTTGAGACTTTAGAAACTGAATTCAGCTTAATTCTCTAGAGATGCCTCTAGGATGCCTTATGTATGAGAAGTTAATTCCTTTTAATTGATTATTGATTGATTTATTGATAGTGTTCCATGGCATGGCTCTACCACAGTTTAAGAATTCAATCTTTGAAGAATATTTGGTTTGTTTCTGTGTTTTTTTGCATATTGTTAATAAAGCTGCTAAAATATTCTTATACAAGTTTATATGTTAGTATAAGTTTTCATTTTTCTGTGATATATATTCAGGAATGCAATTGGTGAATCATATAGTAGTAACATGTTTCATTTCTTAAGAACTTTTCCAATTGTTTATGAGAATCACTGCACTATTTTACATTCCCAACAATAATATATAAATGGTTCTATTTCTCCACATCTTTGCATGCATTTGGTTTTGTCAGTAACTTCTATTTTGGTTATTGTAATAGGTGTATAGTATCATCTCATTGTGGTTTTAATTTGTGTTTTCTAAACAGTTAATGATGAACATCTTTTCATGTGCTCTGTGTATCCTCTTCAGTGAAATGTCTGTTTGTATCTTTTGCAATTTTCAAATTGAGTTGTTTTGCATTTGTTTGGTTTGATTTTGCCCTTGATTTTTAGAATTCTTTCCTTATATTGAAAGCTAGTTTTTGTGAAATATTGTGTTGGCATATATTTTCTCCCATCCTGTAGCTTATGCATTCATTACCTTAGCAAACTCTTTCAAATAAACTTTTAAATTTTAATGAAGTCTAGTTTTCCTATTATGAATTTGCTTTTGGTGTTCAGTTTAAGAAGACTACCTGTTTCTAGATCTAAAAGATTTGTTCTTTTTGCCCCAAAGTCTGTGAAACATTTTGAGTTTCTTTTTTGCATAAGATGTGAAACTAGGTTGTAAGTTATTTTACCAAAAAATATAAAAATACTCTAGCATCATTTGTTGAAAAGTTGTCTTTCCTCTGTTGAATTGTTTCACTTGTGTAAACAAACATATAAAAACAAAAATAATACTCAGATTGGTTAATTGGTGTTGATTCCTCTATTCTGTCCCTTTATCTATGTGCTTATACCTCTTTCAATACCACACAGTCTTGATTATTGTATGTAAATAATAAGTTTTAAAATCAAATAGACTTTCTTCCTGCTTCAGTATTTTTGCTCACAATTGTTTTTCTTAATCTAGTGCCTGTCTTTCTCTTTAAATGTTAGAGTAATCTTGTTTATGCCTACAAAAAATCCTGTTAAAAACTGGATAGAAATTGGGTTAAACTAGTCCATCAATTTAAGGAGAATTTACATCATTACTATATTGAACCTTCCAATCATTAAACACAACATGTCTCTCCATTTGTTTATATCTTACCAAATATGTTTTAGCAGCATTGTGTTGTTTTCAGCAGAAAAGTCCTGTACATGATTTGCTGGATTGACACAGTATTTTATTTTTTGAGTGATTATAAATGGTGTTATATTTTCAATTTTGAGTTTCTGTGTTCTAGGAGATTTTGTAGATTACTTGGAATAAATAACCATGTTATCTGCAAATAGGAATACTTTTACTTATTAATTTATTTTTAAATGATTCTTATGCCTGTATTTCCTTTTCTTGCCTTATTGCACTGGCTAAAACTTCTAGCACCGTTTTGAATAAAAGTAGTGAGAGTGAATATTCTTTCTTTGTTCTGAACCTTAGGGGAAAGTATTCAGTGTTTCATAAATAAACGTGTTAACTGTAGGTTTTGTATAAATGCTCTTTGTCAAGTTAGGAATGTTTGGTTCTTTATTCCTAGTTTTCTGAGAGTCATTATTATAAATGGCTTATTGAATGTGGTAAAGTAGTTTTTCCACATCAAGTGATATGATCATGCGATTTTTCTTGTGTAGCCTGTAAATATGGAAGATTAATTTGGTTTTGATTATTGAATGAGTTTTTTTTTAAATCTCTGGCAAAAGCCCTACTTAGTTATGGATATAATTCTTTTTATACATTGCTGAATTGTATTTGATACCACTAAGATATCTTGGGTCTCTATTTATGGAAATTATTGGTATTTAATTTACTGTTTTCTACTGGTTTTTGTCTGAATAGGTATCAGTGTAATATCAGCTTCATAAAGTAGATTAAGAAGTGTTCTTTCCACTTGTATTTTATGAAATAGACTGTGTATAATCAGTGTTACTTCTTTCAATATTTGGTAAAAATTTACACGTGAAACCATCAAGGCCTGGACATTGGTATAGTGAAAGTTTTAAATTATGAAACAGTATTATTTATAGCTATAGGAATATTAAAATTGTTTATTTAATATGAGTGGGGTTGTAGCACATTTACTTTTGTGGAATGAACCATTTAATGTTATTTTCAAAGTGATGGGTGAAAAGTTATTTGTAGTATTCCTTTCTTTGATGTGTGCAAGTATTCTTTTTCTTTGATGTCTGCCTGGTTAGAGGCTTGTAAGTTGTATAGTTATCTGTAAAGAACAAACTCCTTGTTTTGTTGATTTTTCTGTGCTATCTTTTCTAATTTCAATTTTATTCTTTATTTTTTTCTATTTTCTTCAATTAGCTTCTTGAAGTTTATTTTGATCTTCTTCTCTCGGTTATTGAAGTGGAACATTAGGTTATTTATGGAAACATATCCTTTTTTCTAATGTGTGCATTTATTGGTATAAGATTTTCCCTCCACACTGATTCATCTGTATACTGCTAATTTTTCCAGCAGCTTTATTGAGATACACAACTGCTTTAAAAATAAATGTACATAGTTAATGTATACAATTTTATGAATTTGGACATATGCATACACTGTAAAACCATCACATATTCAAGGTAATAGATATTTCTATTAACTCCAAAAGTTGTATTGTGTCCTTCGTTTTCTTTTTGTGATAAGAGCACAACATTATCACCCTTTTAACAAACTTTAATTGCATAATGCAGTATTGTTAACTATAGGCACTATGTTATACAGCAAATCTCTAGAATTTAGTCATCTTATTTAACTAAAAATTTGTATAAATTTGATGGAAACTCTCCATTTTCTCCTCTCCCCAGTCCCTGATAACCACTGTTCTATTCTCTGCTTCTATGAGTTTGACTATTTTAGATGCCTCAGGTAAGTGGACTCATGCAGCATTTGTTCTGTGACAGTCTTATTTCACTTAGCATAATGTCCTTCAGGTTTACCTATGTTGTTTACAAATGGTGGAATGTCTTCCTTTTTAGATACTGAAAAATACTTTATTATATGTATATACCACATTAAAACAAGTCCATTCATCCATCAATTGATATTTGTTGTTTCCACATCCTGGCTATTGTGAGTAATGCTGCAATGAACATGGGAGTGCAGACATTTCCCTAAGATCCTGATTTCAGTTATTTTGAGTATATGCCCAGAACTGGGATTCTTGGATCACATGGTAGTTCTGTTTTTAATTATTTTAGGTGTCTCAATACTGTTCTCCATAGTAGCTGCACAATTTTACATTTTCACCAGTGGTGTATGAGGGTTTAAATTTCTCCATATCCTCACAAACACTTGTTATTTATTTTTTGTTTTATAGTAACCATCCTAATAGGTGTAAGATGATATCTCATTGTGGTTTTAATTGGCATTTTGCTATTGTTTAGTGATGTTAATCATAATCTTTTCATATACTTACTGGCCGTTTGTATGTCTTCTTTGGAAGAATGTCTATTCCAATCTTTCGACCATTTTAAATCAGGATATTGTTTTCCTAATGAATAGTAAGAGTTTTTGTTTTTTAAATATTAATTACTTATCAGATGCAGCTTGCAAATATTTTCTCCTATTCGATAGGTTTTCTCTTCACTTTGTTGTTTCCTTTGCTGTGCAAAAGTTTCTTAGTTTAATGTAGTCTTACCTGTCTAATTTTTAATTTGGTATATTGTATTTTCATTTTAATATGATTCAATGTATGCTTTAGCTTTCCTTTGAAATTTTCTCTTTAAACTGTACATTATTTAGACGTGAATATTTTTTGTTATATTTCTGTTATTGACTTCTAGTTTGAATCAATTGTGAGTATTATTTCAATTGTTTTAGCTTCTTTGATGATTTTTAGGTTTGTTTTATGGCTTAGAATATTATCTATTGTGGTACATGTATTGTAGGCACTTAAAAATAATACATTCTACTGTCCTATGAATTTTTATGGCTGTCGTTATTTTACCAATTTGAGTGAGATAAATCTTACCTCTCTTTGTCTCCTTTTACATTTTCCTATTTATAATATTGTTGTCTTAAATATTTCCTAAACCTCCATTTTGAACCATGTGAGACAGTTTTATACTTTTTGCTTCAACAATTTAATATAATTTAGAAAACTCAGAAGGAAAAGCTAAGCCTATAATATTTCATCTTATTTTTGCCTACCATCTTCTTTCTTCGGATGTTTCAAGATATCTTCTTTTGTCCTTTCCTTTATGTTTAGAAGACCTTATTTAGCCATTCTTTTCTAATTAAATATGCTGGTAAAATAAAATTATTTTAATTTCACTTAATATGACAATGTCTTGATTTCCCCTTCATTTCTGACATAATCTTTGCTGGATGTAGAATTCAGTTAACAGTTCTGTTCTTTTAGCACTTGAAAAAAAAATGATACCACTTTCTTCTAACCTACACGATTTATGTTATTCAAATGATTTTTTCACCTATAGTGTACAATTTTTGTTGGCTGCTCTCAAGATTTTTTCTTTGTCTTTATTTCAGAAACTTATTTATTATGAGCCTTGTCATGTATTTCTTTGGGTTCATGCTGTTTAGGTTTCACTCAGCTTCTTGAATCCAAATTTTGTGAATATAAATTTTATTGATAGAAGTTTTCATTCATAACCATGGAGGCAAGTAAATCTGAGAAGTGCTTTTTCCTCACATTTAGTTTAGTTTCTATATATCCTAGAAGCTTATGGAGGATAAAAACAAATCTGTCCTCTCTCTTTCTCTCTCTCTCTCTCTCTCTCTCTCTGTGTGTGTGTGTGTGTGTGTGTGTGTGTGTGTGTGTGTGTGTAGTTAGACCTAATTTGGTGTAGTGGTTACTTCTAATATATAGGGAAACTGCTGCAATTGAAGAGAGGTAAAAGATTATTCTTCCTGTACTATTACACTAAATTTATGTTTACATTTATATTTTTATTTAGTTAATTGATGATTTATTAATTCAATATTTGTGTTCAATTATTTTTCCTATCAAGTCAAAACATCAACATGCAATTTTTAATTACTTAGAAATTATGACAATATTGTCTAATAAATGTAAACTCATGATTAATACCTTTTGTTGTATAAATGCATAATTAAGTTCTATGTAAGAGATTTTTAAAGCCTTTTGTGATTATACTTTTCTAATTAGGTATTATCCGTTTTGATTTAGAATAATATTATTGCTCTTGGTATAAAAATAAATGAGAATTGCATTGCATATTTATCTGGTTTTATAGATTACTGTTCTTAATAGTTTTTCATATAACTTGATTTCCTTATTCAACTGAAATGTCTCCCAAATAAAAATTTATAAAATAACATTTATTTTAAACACTCAAAGGTCTGCAAGTTCATGGTGCAGGTGAGCTGGAACTGGCAATTTGGAAATGAATTTCATACAGAACTTCAATCGACTGAGTTATCCCCAAAGCAACACAAATATTATTATAATCCCAAGTCTGATATATCAATGCACTAGTTATATTAAGAGTCTTAACCTGATACAGTTGAAGATCAGGAGGATTATATTTTCGTAGGTTCCTTCTCAACTGAAAATTATATAAAGACATATAGATAATCACATCTCAAGTAAATATATAACCAGAAGCTGATGGTGACAAAGTTGGTTATTTTAATCATCACTTTCTCTTTAATGTTAATATTATGGGATTATTTTGTTGATAATCTCTGACTATCTTACACATAATAAATGTTTTTATTAATATGTTCCAGAAAATAGTTGTCACCCTTTGATATCAATTTATACTAATCATTGGATTAATATGATTAGAGGGTGGAGAAAAATTAAATGTAATTGGGTTATTATTACTAATTTTGTTTTAGTTTTTCCAACATATGGTGCATCTGTCTTTAAAGGATAAAGATTAAAGAGATTTTAAAGTAAAATTCTAGAATGTCAAATGTCCATTTCTGTGTCAGGAAATTTAACACAAACCGTTTCCTAAGGAAAACTCAACTGTAACCTCAATTGGTTAATTTCTTATAGTCCCATTTATGTGTGGAATCATCATATACATAAACTAACATTCATTTTTATTAGGTTTTAGGTAAGTAATATGTGTGTATCTTTCACTTAAAATATTGATTTTTTAAAATCTAAACTTGCCAGAGAACATGATTTATCTATATCTTTCTTAAACAAAAATACTCTTCATCTATTAGAATGTGGATTGCAGCACAACAATGCTTTTGCTGAGAACACCTAGAAAATTTGGATCAATATCAAACATTTATTTGAGTGCAACATAGAATTGCCAAGGCAAACAACTTATGGGCCAAGATCTCAGAGAGAAAGGAACAGCAGGCAAGTGGGTAGATTTTCTGCAGTGGCTTCTTCTCTGGAAGCTTTTGCCTATTTTTGGTAAATCCAGGGAGAGAGCCTCAGCATAGAGCTGCTGCTTAAAAGGTAGAAAAGTCAACTGAATTCTGACAATAGCATGAGACTGGAAAAACAAAGAAAAGGTAAATGCTTTTGGGAGGAAAAGCAAGCAGGAATAAATCGTAAAAAGAGTAATGCAAGAATGTCAGCCCAAATCACTACTTTTTCACCTTCATGCACTAAGTAAACTCTTGATCCATGCAACCTACAGAATAGAAGCAACCTACAGAAAACTGCAGAGAGGCATAATAGCAGTCCTTTAATGTGTTCTCGGTGATAATGATGGGTTAAAACTTATTATGAGAAATTATGAGTCCAAACTGAAATCACTCACATAAATAAATAAATTGAAAGTTTCTATGAGGGACACAATATTTATATACTTTCAAAGATCCTTGTTTATAAGTCTAAAACTTGCACTGCTCACTGCATGACAGCCAATCAGTCAAGAGAGGGGGTGCGGGGACAAGGAAAGCAACTTTATTTCCGAAAGCCAGAAAACTGATAAGATAATCTTAAATTAACATAAGTTTAGTTTCTTTTTATGCTAGGGGAAGAGGGAACAAAAAGGGATTTTAAGTTCAGTAGGTGACTGGAGGCCACAGATATCTGGGCATCAGCAGCAGTCCAGGGAGGTTGCAAAAATTCTTTAGCATTGGTCAGGTCACAATGCTCCTGAAAATCTTCAGCGTAACATTGTCACTTGTGTTGCATACCCTCCATATCTCCTTGAGGGTTCATTTGGGAAGGGACTATCATTACCCTTCCTTTAAAGTTAAAGTATAAACTAAATTCTTCCTATAATTGGCTTGGCCTATGTGCAGAAATAAGCAAAGGCCAATTAGCTTGCAAGGTTAGAAGCAAGATGGAGTCAGCTTTGTTAAATTTTCCTCACTGTTACAATCCTATTGTAAATTAATTATATACAGGAACACATAATATATAGGTGATATGGTTTGGCTGTGTCCCCACCGAAATCTCATCTTGAATTATAGCTCCCACAATTCTCATGTGTCATGGGAAGGACTCAGTGGGATGTAATTGAATCATGGGAGAAGGTCTTTTTCTGCTGTTCTCATGACAGTAAGTGTTATGAGATCTGATGGTTTAATAAAGAGGAGTTCCCCTGCACTGATTCTCTCTTGCCTGCCACCATGTAAGATATGCCTTTCACCTTCTGCTGCAATTGTGAGGCCTCCTCAGCCACGTGGAACTGTGAGTCTATTAAAAACCTTTTCTTTATAAGTTACCCAGTCTTGTGTATGTTTTATCAGCAGGTTGAAAATGGACTAATACAATAAAGTAGTACCAGTAGAGTGGGGCACTGCTGTAAAGATACCTGAAAATGTGAAGGTGACTCAAAAACTGGGTGACAGGCAGAGGTTGGAACAGTTTGGAAAGCTCAGAAAAAGATAGGAAAATGTGGGAAAGTTTGAAACTTCCTAGAGGCTTGTTGAATGGCTTTGATCAAAATGCTGTTAATGATATGGACAATGAAATCCAGGCTGAGGTGGTCTCAGGTGGAGATGAGGAACTTGTTGGGAACTGGATTAATAGTGACTCTTGGTATGTTTTAGCAAAGAGACTGGTGGCATTTTTCCCCTGCCCTAGGGATTTGTGGAACTTTGAACTTGAGGGAGATGATTTAGATATCTGGTGGAAGAAATTACTAAGCAACAAAGTATTCAAGAGGTGAATTGGCTGCTATTAAAAACATTTAGTTTTAAAAGGGTAACAGAGCATACACGCTCAGGAAATTTGCAGCCTGACAATGCAATAGAAAAGAAAAACTCATTTTCTGAGGAGAAATTCAAGCAAGTTGCAGAAATTTGCATAAGTAACAAGGAGCCAAATATGAATCCCCGAGACAATGGGGCAAATGTCTCCAGGGCATGTCACAGGTATTCACAAAAGCCTCTCCCATCATAGGCCGAGAGGCCTACAAAGAAGAAGTGGTTTCATGGGCTGAGCCCAGGGCCCTTCTGCTCTGTGCAGCCTAGGAACATGGTGCTGTGCATCCCAGCTGCTTTAGCCATGGCTAAAAAGAGCCAAGGTACTACTTGTGCTGTTGCATCAGAGGGTGCAAGCCAAAGCTTTGGCAGCTTCCACATGGTTTTGAGCTACAGGTCCATGGAAGTCAAGAATTGAGGTTTGGGAACCTCCACCTAGATTTCAGAGGATGTATGGAAATGCCTGGATGCCAAGGCAGAAGTTTGCTGCAGGGACAGGGCCTTCATAGGCAACCTCTGCTAAGGCAGTGTAGAAGGAAAATGTGGGGTCGGAGCCCCCGTACAGAGACCCTACTGGGGTGCAGCCTGGTGGAGGTGTGAGAAGAGGGCCACCGTTCTCCAGAAATCAGAATAGTAGATCCACCAACAGCTTGCACTCTGCCTAGAAAAGTCACAGAAACTCAATGGCAGCCCATGAAAGCAGCCAGGAGGGGAACTATACCCTGCACAGCCACAGGGGCAGAGCTGCCCAAGACCATAGGAACCCACCTCCTACATCAGCATGACCTGGATGTGAGACATGGAGTCAAGGAAGATCATTTTGGATCTTCAACATTTGATTGACCTGCTGGAATTTCAGACTTGCCTGGGGCCTGTAGACCCTTTGTTTAAGCCAATTTTTCTCATTTGGAATGGCTGTATTACCGAATACTTGTACCCGCATTGTATCTAGGAAGTAACTAACTTGCTTTTGATTTTACAGGCTCATAAATAAAAGGGACTCGTATTGTCTCAAATAAGACTTTGGACTGTGGACTTTTGAGTTAATGCTAATGAGTTAAGACTTTGGGAGACTGTTGGGAAGACATGATTGGCTTTAAAATGTGAAAACATGAGATTTGCTAGGGATCAGAGGTGGAATGATATGATTTGGCTGTGTCCCCACCCAAATCTCATCCTGAATTGTAGCTCCCATAATTTCCATGTGTTGTGGGAAGGACCCAGTAGGAGGTAATTGAAGGGCAGGTTTTTCCCATGCTGTTCTCATGATAGTGAATACATTCCACAAGATCTAATGGTTTTATAAAGAAGAGTTCTCCTTCACAAGTTCTCTCTTGTCTGCCACCATGTAAGCTGTGTCTTTAACCTTCTGCCATGATCATGAGGCCTCCCCAGCCATGTGGAACTGTGAGTCCATTAAGCCTCTTGTTCTTTATAAATTACCCAGTGTCGACTGTGTTTTTATTAGCAGCGTAAAAATGAACTAATACAATGGGGAAGAGAACTCATTAATTATATAGGGGAAAGAGTAACTTTATACCTTCTCACAAAGTGATCAAAGTAAACCACAACAACATGGGAACAAGTCAAAATTATTTGCCACCTAATAAAGTTCAAGGCCCATATACAATTATTTCCATAATTATTCAAATATTTCATTTTTTTCAAACATTTTAACATGCATAACCTGAATTTACCATGAAAAAATATCTGAAAAACCTAGTCAGGAGACATTCTACAGAATAACTAGCCTGAGATCTTTAAAAGTGTCAGGTTATAAGAGTTGAGTGCTGCATATTTTAGCTTCATACCATTTTACTAATTATATAATGGTTTGTGAAGAAATTTTAAAAGAAATTATAAAGTAATATGAATATTTCAGAACAGGAGTGAGACTTTACAAGACTTTAATGCCACATTTTTTAACCTGTTCCTGAAACTTTATTGAAAATATAAAACAGGGAAATTAGCTAATTTAGAGCTAATTCACAACTGATTGAAAATATTTTCTGCCTAATGATAAATGTAATAAAAATTATAGTATGTAAGTTAACTAATTGTAAATTAAAATATCAATGTTGGTGTATTTTATCATCAGAAATATAATAAAATCTATTTGGAACAATTTCATAATTTTGTATAAGTAAGTTTCTTATTTATATCAGGTGTTGGCTTCATTTTCTACATTTTGTTGTAAACAGAAGTAACATTGAAACTGCCTTTGTAAAAACTGTAACTGAGGAAATTATGACAGTGAAAGAAACAGACCTAATCAACTCCATCTGGGAGCTGTCCTTGTTCATTCTTGGGTGTAGGCTGAACTAACCTTGGGAATGAATTTTATTTATGGTTTGACTCTGAAACAAAATTGGTAACAGCCCTTTCCTGAAAAGACCCGCTTCTTGCCTGGGGACAAGTCTGTCTTTGTAGGACTAATAAGTTAGCTCCAAGATTATAAGTTATTATTTAGGAGTCATGTGACCTCCGTCTGCAAGAGTCTGAAACTCCCCAAATTGCTCCTGAATGTAACATCACTATCATACAACCTAAGACCAGTGCTTGAGATATTTTGTAGACCCTGGATATTTTTACCCCTGGATATTAAAAACAATGTTACCGGGTGGATGTACACCCCCTTTGATATTGGGAGTAATATCATCCTTTCCACTTCTGGATATTACAAACAATATTACAAATTGTGTGTATACCCTTAAGATATCTGGAGTAATATCATCCTCTCTCCGCCTGAATATTAAAAACAGTATCACGGGGAGGTGTACACCCCCTGCTATAGTGGGAGTAATAGCATCTTCTCCTCACTTGGATATTAGGAACAGTATCACGGGTGTGGTGTACAGTCCCTTTGATATTGGTAGTAATGTTATCCTGACCCCTCCGGATATGAGGAACAATATCACACGGGGGGTATCCACCCTCTGCGATATTGAATCTAACAAAATCCTTCCCTTCTCTGCATTTTAGGAACAATATCTCAGGGGGAGTGTATAGCCCCTGTGATATTGGGAGTAATAATGTTACTGGGGGTCTTTGTTCTTAGAGCTCCCAAGATGGTGGTGGCTGCTCCCAAGATGGTGGTGGCCGCTCACAAGATAGTAGCAAGCCTTTTGTTCTCTGACCTGGGGTTCTTGACCTCACAGATTCCAAGCAATGGAAACTTGGGCCATGCAGAGTGTTATAGATCTATTGGGAGCCCTGGGTCACAGAAGAGAACTGTGGAACCCAGCAACTAGTATTCAGCTCAATTAGGACAAACCAGGCACTTAATCGCGCAGGAACAATTGCGAGCTTCTAGCCCAATCCAAAGCGGCAATGGGCGCCTTGCTGCATCAGGAGCCCAGCAGACACCCTGCTGGATCTGGAGGGGTGGAAGTTAATGGCGAGTCTGCGAGGGCAGCATTCAACAGTGGTGGACGGTGAGCAAAAGCTCAGCTTGAGCCAGAACAAACACAGACCAGAAGAGTGTGCAGTTGCAGATTTAACAGAGTGAAAACAGAGCTCCCACACAATGGGAGGGGACACAAAGGGGGTTGCCCACTCCTGGCTTATTTTTTCTCCACATTATATACATAGTTTGGCATACCCTTTTTGTACGAACCTACTTTAAAATCTAAATGTAGAACTTTAGATTCTTCTGTTACAAATGTATAAAAATGAATACATATATTTGCTTTGAAGAAACAAAGTGAGACATTAATTAAAATTTCTCTCAATTAATATTTTTCCTTCCCCAATTAGATTACAATTTGCTTGAACGCAGACAAAATGATTACATTTAATTCTTTTCTTTGTTATATATGGAGATACTGTATTTATAATAATTTAATAATATTGCTGTAATTTTTAATCTTCTTCTAAAGCTGAGCCAGCAATGTCCGGCTTTTAGATGGTATCAGAGGATCATTTTTACTATTACTTAGAGATTTGCTCAGATTTCCTACTCAGACTTCTCTTTCTTTATTCAAAACCTCAATTATTTTTACCCATGAGCATTCACTTCACGTTTGCGTGGAACTTTATGCACCACCCATTTTCATGGCTATCTAATAGTTTTTTGTCATTCACACATGTTTTTCTCAGAGATGGCACTTTCTCAGGGATTTCTTCACTGATCACAAGATCAAACCGGCCTCCTGGCTTCACATTCATCTTAATCTCTATCAATGTCATGTTTTGTTGCTAAAGAGCACTATCAGATATGAAATAAACCTTTTATTTATAGTCTACCTGGATCCCACCCTCAACCCATAAAAATATAAGAAACTATAACAATATAAAAGCAGACATCTTGATGGTCTTGTTTACACCTCAATCACTAATGTTTAGGGTAATGTTGATAAATTGTGGACGTTCAATAAACATTTTTTAATTAAAGAAAAAGTTCCCTTTAAAATGTCAAAATTACAAGACTTTAATAATCTTAGACTTAATATTAACTGTAATAACTTATTAGTTTTTCATTTGAATGAACTATTTATACAGAAAATAGTACATTGTGTATTGCATTTATACAAAGCTCAAGGACAGGAAAGACTATTATGACAGTTACCAAAATAGCGTTGGACAAGGGAGGAAGATCACCGGAAACTGGCATGAGAGAGCCTTCTGTAAGACTGGAAATAATTTACATCTTGATAAATGATAGCTACATAAAAGCATCAAATGTAAAAACTGATCAATCTGAGTAAATTTAAGATTCGTGTACTTTATTATATGTATCATTTCAATAAAAATATACAAAAGTTGTAGTATTTAAAAATATTCTAACTTAAGTAAACATAAATAATTTCTTTAGTGTGCAAATGATGTAGTTTTCCTGCTTCTTTTCATAAATTTTGAAACACCAGACTTCAAACTTATTATCAGTTTTTTCAAATGTCATGTATATTTTAGTATAAATTCCGATTTAAGATATTTAGTGTGTTTTAACTTAGTATTTTAATATAGGACATTGATCTATTCCCATAAATATATAAAACTATTTGAAAAAATCACAATTTTAAATGATGTCAAATTTATGTAGGATCTTGAAAGAAGTTGGTACAAAGTTTCTAAAGAATATTTTTATATCACCGACAAAATAGCCACCAGATACGATTTAGGTTTTTAAGTCATTTGGGATTATAAAAAATTACTGGTGCTGTATATTGCTTGCTTTTATTTTAATTCTCTTCTTCACATTTAGCCATGTCATGTGTATTCAGTCTTTTCTGATAGAAATATAGTTTCTTAGTGACTCCAAGTAGAAATACAAATTATGCATGTTGGGACTTTATAATTGAAGAATTCCTTATGAATCTAACCAACTTTTACGTAAAGTAATAACAAGGTCATTCAAACCCTTAAATGGTCTCTTTGAATCACTATATTAATCATGCTCCTTAGCCAGTGGTCCAGGCATGACAGCATGGAAACAGCAATATCAGGGGATAGAATAATGCAGTAAATTTATACTTGTGAATAACTGAGCCTGTCACCATACTTGTAGTTGAATTTCCCGGAAATATTTTCACAGTACCTACTTCCACATTGATTTACCATGCATTCTTAATAATCTGACAAAATTAGTGGACACATCTACATAAGAGGATGTCAGATCCCAGCATAATCCACATAAATTGGCACTAAATAAACGTTATAGAAAACTTTCATATATAACCTTAATGTTAGCCAGTGTTTGCATATCTTTTTTGTCAAGTACACCTAAAAGAAGATTGTTTAAATATTTGCCCTGTCTTATTAAACTATAATCCACATATTTTTCTCCTTTTCTTTTGTGCTAATCCATTCTCCTAAATAATACCTATCCCCTTTGGGATAGGTATTATCCCTATCCTCAGGAACAATAGAAAGATTAAATCCTCGGGAACAATAGAAAGATTTTGGAGCAATTAACTTTCAAACACTTTTTTAAAAACCTCAATCCACAATAATAATTACATTTTGAATTGTTATCAACATAAATGCAATATAATTGGGAAAAAAATCTAACAATTCTTAGCCTAAACATGCCTAAATACACCAATTCTTTTCTATTATTCTAAATACATGCTGTCTACTACCCAGTAAATTGATTTGGTGACCCTGTTATTGATTGTGTAGAAGCCAGGTAGAAAGATGCTTTTCAGGAGTTAGTCAAAAAACAAACAAAGAAACAAAAAAACCCAATACAATTTTATTTCGCTGAATACTCAATCTATTATTTATCTCAATTGAAAATTAAGTATTAGTTGGGAAGAATAGAAAATGTTACATTTTTCGTCACTTCCAGACATGAATCTTGATTTTTTTCAGCAGTGTGTAGCTCTTTTTATTAATCTTAAACACATTCTATGTCATTTACCCCTGCTCATTTACTGTCATTTATTAAGAACATTCATCCTGACTTTCTGTCTTCATCCCTATTAAATGGCTTTCATCATCTTGCATGTCTTCAGTCCACATGATCAACATATTTAGTGCCTAACTTTATAATCCTGTGATCACATTAATCCCAATGATTTCTTCTCCATTTTTATTGATTGAAATACTCAAATTCTGAAAATCTTTTCCTTGCAACTTTGTGTTTTGAACTAACTTAGAGGAAAAAAATCAAGAATAGTGCAAGGAATTCTCATACATTTTTAATCCAAATTTTCCAACTTTATTTTACCAATATTTTTATTATATCTATCATTTTCTCCCCTTTTCTCTCTGTCTCTCCTTTTCTCATGTGTGTATAGATAGATAATGTGTTAGTCTGCTCTCACATTGCTTCTAAGAAATACCTGAAACTGGGTAATTTATAAGTAAAAGAGGTTTAATTAGCTCCTGGTTTTGCAGGTTGTACAGGAAGCATGATGCTGGCATCTCCTGTACTTCTGGGGAGGCCTCAGGAAACTTACAAGCATGGTGGAAGGTGAAGGGGGAGCAGACACATCATATGGTGAAAGAGGAAGCAAGAGAGGAGGGAGGAGTACCACACATTTTTAAATAAGCAGATCTCATAAGAATTCTCTATGGGAAGGACAGTACCAAGAGGGATGGTGCTAAAGTATGAGAAAGCACCCTCATGATCTAATCACCTCCCACCAGGCCCCACCTCCAACATTGGTGATTACATGTCAATATGAGATTTGGGTGGGAACACACATCCAAACTATATCAGATAAGAAGTATAATATATAATATAAATATGACAAATATAAATATATATAATATTTTTCTGAAACATTTGAAAGTAGGTTGCAGATTTGTTGAATCTTCACCCTTAAATATTTCAGAATGTTGATTCTAAGGTGATGGACATTGTCTTATGTAACTAGAGCCTAATCAAGATCAGGAAATTAAGTTAAATAGAAATTTAAAATTTGTGTTCCTTCAAACTAGTAAAGGAAGTACTTAGTTGTTCATTAGAATATGGACTTTTACAAGTTTATTAGCATAAACAAATAAGATCAGATATAAATATGAATTCAAAAGCAATGTCTATATTTCAACCAAGCAGACAAATCAATATAAAATTAACATAGGAATATTAAGTTTAGATTTGTCTTAGGATGAAGTAAAATGAACAAACAAAATTTCCAATTCAATCAATTATGCTGTTAGATTTATAAAACACAAAAAATACAATATTTCTCTTGATGAGAAAATTCATGGATCAGCAGTTGAGAAGACAAGCCACAGTGAGGGAAACCTTGAGGTGTTTGTGTAAGAAAAATTTTGTGATGACTTTAATAAATAAAACCAGAGGAAATGTTCAAGAGATGTTAAAGCTTGTAAAAAGCCTCAAAAATTGCAGGGCAATACATTTTTATTTGTCCCCAAGAGTATTTACTAATCTACAAATCAAGGTATTATTGTTTTACTAGATAAAATAATGCTAACTTTGGGGACTAGAAAATAAATATATTCAAATTGCTTAACATGCACTGTAGTGCAAGAGTTATTGCTGATTCAGTATACTGAGGACTATCTAAAAATCAATGCAAGTGGGAAAACAAATTGAACTGGTACTGAGATTTGAGGGATTCCAATACTGTTCCTCTTAAGCTATAGCCCCTTGGGAGTCACATAAAATGAAACACATAATCAGCTTTCAGTTTGTATTTGCCTTCATTAATCATAAACTGTAGGCAAAGTCTGAGCTTGCAAATTTAGATCCTTTATTGTTGCTTCACGTTAATGATTATTGTCATTTATTTCCCTTTGGGTTTAACATTTTGAGCAACTACAGAGCACAGATGGTTGAAAGCCCTTGCGGAAATGTAATCAGCAAATGTGAGCAAGTTGTATTCAAAATGCATGATAAAGAAATTACTAAATTACTCCCTAACCTAGATAATCAATCAAAATATTATGCTACAATATATATAGTATATACGAATATATGTAGCAAAGCAGTCACAATTTTATTCTATCACTGAAATCACAGCATGTGTACGTTACAAAATTGAGCATTAACCTCCAATTGAATGCTTACATTAGATAAAAGGATATATAGAAACCAAATATTTTAATTGATGCTGACATTAATATACTAATTTTATTACATCCATAAAAATATAGCTAACAATAAAAGCATTTAGAAAAAACTGTATCATTTTAAACATCTTTACATTAGCATCTATAAAGCTGTGTTAATTTATAAAACTGTTTTAATCCTATAAAACTGTTCAACTATAGTTGGAACTTTAGTTGCATATGAATATCACCTAAAAAGAAAGCCAGTAATTTACATATAATGTAATATTATTTATATATGCATATATCAATTTAAATTTATAAGTCTCTCTACTTTTGGTTCAGAGAAACTAATACACAGCCTTGAAACCGATCCTTGGTCAGGTTGCTACCTACATAAAAGGAATAATTTAGAAAATGATACGGCTGAATAATTATCAGACTTATTTTTAAAAATGAGCTTATTTATTTTTATGTGACAAATAATAGTTATATATATTTATGGGATACAATGTAATGTTTTGATCTATATACATTATAAAAAGATTAAATTGAAGCTAATTAACATATCTACCACCTTACATTTTTTTTTAAATTATACTTCATGTTCTAGGGTACATGTGCACAATGTGCAGGTTTGTTACATATGTATACATATGCCGTGTTGGTGTGCTGCACCCATTAACTCATCATTTACATTAGGGATATCTCCTAATGCTATCCCTCCCCCATTCGCCACTCCACAGCAGGCCCTGGTGTGTGATGTTCCCCTTCCTGTGTCCAAGTGATCTCATTGTTCAGTTCCCACCTATGAGTGAGAACATGCGGTGTTTGGTTTCTGATAATTTGCTGAGAATGATGGTTTCCAGCTGCATCCATGTCCCTACAAAGGACACGAACTCATCCTTTTTTATGGCTGCATAGTATTCCATGGTGTATATGTGCTACGTTTTCTTAATCCAGTTTGTCACTGATGGACATTTGGGTTGGTTACAAGTCTTTGCTATTGTGAATAGTGCTGCAATAAACATACGTGCGCATGTGTCTTTATAACAGCGTGATTTATAATCCTTTGGGTATATACCCAGTAATGGGATGGCTGGGTCAAATGGTATTTCTAGTTCTAGATCCTTGAGGAATCACGACACTGTCTTCCACAATGGTTGAACTAGTTTACAGTCTCCCACCAACAGTGTAAAAGTGTTCCTATTTCTCCACATTCTCTCCAGCACCTGTTGTTTCCTGACCTTTTAATGACTGCCTTCTAGCTGATGTGAGATGGTATCTCATTGTGGTTTTGATTTGCATTTCTCCGATGGCTAGTGATGATGAGCATTTTTTCATGTGTCTGTTGGCTGCATAAATGTCTTATTTTGAGAAGTGTCTGTTCATATATTTTGCCCACTTTTTGATGGGGTTGTTTTTTTCTTGTAAATTTGTTTGAGTTCTTTGTAGGTTCTGGATATTAGTCCTTTGTCAGGTGAGTAGATTGCAAAAATTTTCTCCCATTCTGTAGGTTGCCTGTTCACTCTGGTGGTAGTTTCTTTTTGTGTGTGTGGTGAGAACCTTGAAAATCTATTAATTCAGCAGTTTGGAAATACATACTACATTATCAACTGTAGTCATGATCACTAAAACCTACTCCTCCAGTCTAACTAAAACTTTGTATCCTTTGATCAACATATCCCCTTTCCATAACTATTTCAAACATGTTAGGAGCAATTAATTGTTTTCAACCATAGCTTTTGAAAAGGAGATCAGTATGTTACTACGGTCTTTTAGAATACTATTTTTTTATTTTACAATTTTAACCATTCTTGTGGGAGTAATATGGTATCACATGGTGGTTTGCATTTCCCTGACAATTAGTGATGTTGAAAAGGGAACACTTTTACATTGCTGTGGGAATGTAAACTAGTACAACCACTATGGAAAGCAACTTGGAGATTCCTTAAAGAACTAAATGTAGATGTACCATATGATCCAGCAGTCTCACTACTGGGTACCTACCTATAGGAAAAGAAGTCATTGTATGAAAAAGACACTTGCATGGGCATGTTTATAGCAGCAAAATTTGCAGTTGTAAAAATATGAAATCAGCCCAAATGCCCGTCAGTCAATGAATGGATAAAGAAAATGTGGTATTTATATACCAGGGAATACTACTCAGCCATAAGAAGGACTGAAATAATGGCATTCACAGCAACCTTGATGAAGTCAGAGACCATTATTCTATGTAAAGTAACTCAGGAATGGAAAACCAAACATTGTATGTTCTCTCTTGCATAAGGGAGCTAAGCTATGAGAATGCAAAGGCCTAAAAATGATACAGTGGTCTTTGGGGACTTGGGGTAAATGGTGGGAGGGGGCTGAGGGATAAAAGACTACACATTGTGTATAGTATACACTGCCCGGGTGATGGGCTCACCAAAATCTTATAAATCACCACTAAAGAACTTATCCATGTAACTATACAGCACCTGTTCCCCAAAAAACTATTGAAATTTTTTTCAAAAATACTATGGAATGTAGGGAGAGAAAATCCGTGTCTTACTGTGACCAAGTAGACTGAATTACTCAGGGATATTTTAGAAATGTTGTTGCTTCATAATGTTGATCTAACTGGTAGTTTCAACAGGTTTGATTTATAAAAAATAAAAAATATCCTTAATAAATTGAGACTAGCGGCATTTCTGTTGTTATGTAGTGTTTCTCACTAAGAGTGAGAAACTACTCTAAGAGTAGATTGCCTGCACCTGAATTACTCATTATGTCAGCGAAACATAGATTCTTATTTCCATCTTAGTTATATTAAATCAGATTATCTGAGAATGGGTCCTGAGAAACTATGATGCCAATAAATTCCTCAGGTCATTTTTAGCAAAACTAAAATTTTCAAAGCATTGTAAGAAGCTAAACAATTATTTAACTGGACTAAGGCTTTTTTTTTTCCCCCCCAAGTACAGTCAATTCTTGTTAATAAAGAGAGTTTCCATGAAGTCACCACCAACACTGAGTTAGTGAATACTGAACTATTGCTCCAAGAAGAATACACTCTGGCACATAACCCCTTCCTTCCTTCCTTCCTTCCTTCCTTCCTTCCTTCCTTCCTTCCTTCCTTCCTTCCTTCCTTCCTTCCTCCTTCCTTCCTTCCTTCCTTCCTTCCTTCCTTCCTTCTTCCTTCCCTCCCTCCCTCCCTCCCTCCCTCCCTCCCTCCCTCCCTCCCTCCCTCCTTCCTTTCTTTCTTTCTTTCTTTCTTTCTTTCTTTCTTTCTTTCTTTCTTTCTTTCTTTCTTTCTTTCTTTTCTTTCTTTCTTTCTTTCTTTCTTTCTTTTCTTTCTTTCTTCTTTCTTCTTTCTTTCTTTCTTCCTTTTCTTTCTTTCTTTTGACATAGGGTCCTGTAGCTTAGGCTGGAGTGCAGTGGTGCAATCTTGGCACACTGAAACCTCTGCCTCCCAGGTTCAAGTGATTCTCCTGCCTCAGCGTCCCAAGTAGCTGGGACTATAGCGCCTGCCATCACGCCCAACTAATTTTTGTATTTTTAGTAGAGACGGGTTTTTATCATGTTGGCCAGGCTGGCCTTGAACTCCTGACCTCAGGCAATCCGTCCACCTTGGCCTCCCAATGTGCTGGGATTACAGGCGTGAGTCACTACACCTGGCCCACATAACCACTTTTTATAGCCAGGAAGTAAACGTTTACTGATCTCCTGCTCTAATCTGGAGGCCTTTAGTTTTAATTTCAAAGATCAAGATTTAGAACAGTAACAACAAAAGTACTTGAACAGGGAACTGGAATTTCCATCTCTATTGAAGCTTAAAATCTGAAAAAGATTGACCGAGAGTCCAAAATCTCACTTCAGTCATTCTCCAACCTTCACCTCTTATTGGGGACCTTAGTCTTTTTTTGCAATGATTTAGGTAAAGTGAACTTGCGTGTTCCATAACATTTTTAAGATTGTTTTTGCCCTATTCCTGGCAAATTGATTAAATCTTGCTTTTGCTTAATTTTAATTGGCTATGCTAAATGTGAACTTAACCAGTCACTCCCAGGGAGTCAACTATACATACAGTAATCTTAAAAGGTAACCAAAAAAATCACTGCTTTGCTTATGGGAATTATAAAAGCAGGTTAATTGACTTCATTTTAAAAGTTGTTCTACATGGCCAGTGTATTAAACAGAGGTTCCTAAAGGTTAACAATAGACTACTAAGGATTAAACATAGTAGCTCCTCTGATTGCATCAGATACATGACATGGAAGTTTAACAGGTCAAAGAGATTAGTATGCTATTGTATACCTGACCAATTTCTTTTTCATTCCAATTTTGGAGTCTAGCCAGGCATATGTGTCAATATAGTTAACTCCTCTTGACTTTCTTCCTCTAAGGAAGTAGTATATCATCTGTGCAACGTACTCATTTGCTCTTGGTTATTGAATCTAATATCTACTTCACATTATTAGAATATTACTCTAGCAAGCTGACATTTTTGTGTAGTATTATAGTAGACTATATGCTTCCATGTCACAATTTTGTATGCATGTACACTGAAATAATAATAAACAAATAGAAGGTGACTGGCAAATGTAGCTCAAATTCATTTTTCTGCCCAATCTGTGAAAACTGGTAATTACATGGATCAATTTTTATCAGAGACATTCTTCAAACTATGGAAAATAAGGAATTGTCTTATATAATGTTCCCAATAAGCAAGAAATTCAGAGACTGGCAGGGTTATTTAGGTTTTGTCAAAATTATATTCCATAGATTTTCTTTACCACTCTCATGATGTCATCACCCTACTCTTATTTCCTGGAATCACCACTCTAAAAAAACATACTACTTGCCCTTACATCAATGTCTCAGGTTCTGCTTCTGGGGCAACTCAAAGCAAGATACAAGAGTAAACTAAAACTAACAAAGAATCATCATTTACTCATTTTAATTATTGGTTGTTTTTACACAACCTACTTCTATTCCAGATGTCATCTGAAGTAAAAAGTAGAACTATAAATGTTAAATAACATCAGCTATTAGATGAGATGTAAACCAAATGTTACAATAAAAAGACTATGATTCTCACATTGAATTGTGGTGAAAGTGCCTATCTGCAGGCTACATAAAAGAGAGATATGTAAAATATAAGGACAAAGAAATGTTGGAAGTGAAAAAATTTTAATACTCATGTTTCATGTCAATGTAAAGGAAATAACATTGTGTAACCTCAATAACGTGACAAAATTAAATATAAGTTAAAATTATTACTAGAGATAAAGAGAGATATTGTATAATCAGAAAAGTATTAGTATAATTGAAATATTGAATAATTTTAAATTTATACTTAATAAATTTAAATATAGCTTCAAATATGCATTATACATTTAAAAGTTTTTATTTACAATAAATTCTTTAAATAATCTCATGAATCTTAATAAAATAGATTAAAGTGAAAAAATCAAATAATTAAATATATGGCTGGCTCAAATACTGCATAAAATTGACTGTGTTTATCTGACATAATCCAAAAACTGTAGAAGGGATAAAAATATAAGCAAATAGTTTTAGAATCATCTCTATGAAGCTGATCTCATGAGCCTAATTGGTAAATTTGCTTCTTATATTTGTATTGATTTTATATTCTTATAGATTCATACAGATTTTAAGATATCAGGGAACACAAAGTTCTGCAGAATACTTACAGGTCTTGCTTGCATTAAGTGTTTAATCAATAATTGTTAATAAATGAGCAAATGAATATAATTTGGTTTACGAATACATGCATATATTGGCACACCACCTTGACACATTTATTAGAAATGTATTTGTTGATATGCCTTATGTCAGTTATTTCATTCACATAGTTGAATTATAATCATCACAACGCCCAAGCAGAAAAATGTAATGGAAAAATATTTTCAGAATAATGTAATGGAAATTTCAGAAAAATGTAATGGAAAAATATTTCAGAATGAATCTAAAGTGTCTTTAGAACTTTGATTACTTTAAGTCGTGACAAATGATTTAGTGATTACATTCTATCTTTACAGCATAATTCATAATAATCTTCTTAACTAAAAATATGGCAAAGCCATTCAGATATCAAGTTAGAGAGTTTGATAATTTCTTCCCACAATCTAATAATAAAAAACACTGTAAGCTCATTTTGTAATTATTTTTTAATTGCATTCTCTGTGTTCTATCAGCCAAATTACTTCTGTGGATCAGATTTCCATCCATCTGAAAAAATTCAACTGCTTCCTAAGAAGTGTCTTAATTCTGCAATACTTTCCTCAAATCAATCTATTCAGCAATCAAAGCAATCCATTTAATATTCAAATCTGACTGTATATTTTCTTTTGTTTAGTAAAACACTGAATGCCTCTGAGTTGTCTGCAAAATTAAAGTCAAAATATTAAATATGAAACATAAAGCTTTCATGATTAGATTTCTACCTGTCACTCCCCAGTGTAATCTCTTGCTACTTCCTGGTTTTAAGTTCAAACTTCAGAAATAACCCAAATTATACATTTTACACAGCATACTATCAATTTATTGCCACTGCATCTTTTCTTATCCTGTCTCACAGCTAAGAATTAATTACAATTGTCTATGTGATTTGCCTACCTAGCTCCTACTTTCCTTTTAAATCTCTGCTTGTGTGCTCTATTTCCCAGGAAGACTTTCTGACTCCATATTATATTATATGTCATTACCTTTCTTAACATTCTACAGGACTGATTTCATAAGACTATATTAAAATAACTTTTTAATACATCTGTACCTTCCATGAGATTGAAAGTTCCTAAGGATCATTAAATATGTCTCACTATGCTTTTTACTTTTAGTGTTAACACACTGCCTTGCACATCATAACCTTTCAATAATTCATTATTGAGAGCATATAATTTTGCAAAATTAATGCTGTATAAGCTTGATATTTGATAGTTTCTCTAAAGTGGAATGTTTTATTAATCTATCATAGTATTGTAAATGTGAAAGGTTTCAGAAGTATATAATCACTATTTCATACTTGAACAACTTTCTTAGAAGATTTAGTATAAAAGAGACTACAAATTTCAATATCCACTACCTCCCATCTCCTTTCAGGAATAGAAAAAGCAAAATTATCTAATGAAATAATAGCATATTTTAAGAAATTCTAAACAATTTTGAGAGACATCTTTAAGAAACTATTGCAGAAAGATCAATAGCAATTAGTTATAGTCAGTGTTTAAGGTGCTATTTATGAGTATAGATAATCCATTGTTTGCAAAACTATTTAATATTAAGTATTTTTTTGGAATACACATGTAAGCTTTTATAAATTTTTTTATTATGCTTGTATGGTGAAAATTCCTTAGGTAATTTTTTAAATGTAACTGAAAGCTTTTCAAAGTAATGAGAAAAAATTCTGAATAAATTTAATAAACATGAAAGAAAAAATACTCAGTTGAGAACATTTAAGTAAAAGCACACTGCTATGTGAGATTGTTCTAAAGAAATGGAATCTTTGAGTTTGAGAGAGGAGGCATTTAGAGGCCAACTAAGAAGATAGAAATGGAGGGCCTTGGAAGATAAAAAACACCCATGAAACCATACCTGCACCACTCCTGTTAGGTAGCTAGTGGGAGGAAATGTGGTTAAGAACTTCCTCTTATGCCAGGATGTTTGCTTAGAAGGGACGGTTCCAACTTCAGCACATGCACAGTAATCAGCTAAATGTCCTTAACTTGATCCAGAGCTAATTGCAATATCATTAGTGTTTGGTTCAACACAGTTTTGCCCACCACCTCTGTGGGTTTCACTTAGGCACTCATGGTTAATAACCAAGACGGAGTCACTAAGGCCAATCCCAGACCTGCTCAGATGCAACATCCCCAAGGGGGAACTATACACCTCCCATTAAGGAAGAACCCACAGAAAACCTCCTTGTTTTTGTCACATAAAAGACCTGGAGCTCAGCCTCATTTCTGGCAACCCATTATCGGGTCCCCTCTGGTTGTTGAGAGCTTTTCTGTCACTTAATATAACCTACTCTGCCTTACTTACTCTCCAGTATCTATGTGCCTTATTCTTCTTGCTTGTGGGACAAATATTCGGACCTAGCTAAACTAAGGAGTGAGAAAACGACCACAAGATCACAACCCAGAAAGCTTTGAGACTGTT
Source organism: Macaca thibetana thibetana (assembly GCF_024542745.1). Taxonomy (NCBI): domain Eukaryota; kingdom Metazoa; phylum Chordata; class Mammalia; order Primates; family Cercopithecidae; genus Macaca; species Macaca thibetana. The sequence goes on from NC_065589.1 coordinate 57,309,179, forward strand.
TTAAAATGTCTAAATAATTTATTTTCTTGTAACTTAATATTTTTTCTTTTGTCATCATTTTATAAGCAGAACTATTTTATTTTGCTTGTCTGCTAAGAATTGTTGCCATTTGAAATTAAGGGTGAATGTTATTTAAATAGTGAAAACAACTTTTTCAAAAGTCTTCATAATACACTTTTTAAATTGTAGAAATACAATTAAATGATCTTTGTGTTTGGATAACAAATATCTTATAATAGACAAGCCATTTGACCACT